>NC_073693.1:51677669-51704132 GCF_029784155.1 Uranotaenia lowii
TAATATCTCAGATGTGTGTTGAGATAAAAATCTCAAACCAACTGTCATCAACGTCGCTTTGCGTGAGCATATATTTCTATATGTTGTTGACTGAAATACGCATCATCTGCTTCTTTTATTTATCATGTTAAAAAAAGAAAGAAAAATTTACTTACATAATTAAAAAAACACCCGCTAATTTCATCGATGGGGAACCTAAAGTGCATAACAAAAATATGCTCATACGCTTATGATCTTAGTTTTGTCATGATCTTTCACGTGGAAAAGGAATTTTTGATGAAACATCAATAAGTCACGCAAACGCAACCAATATGCAAATCATAGCTTGTGGGGAATCGTGGGCCACACATCTTGAATCACTTATAATTTTATGTTTTTATACACATTCAGAACTTAAAATACGTTTTTCCTATCTGTTAAGTTTTCTTATGCCAAATGAAGAGTTATGAAAAATATTTTGTCCATACTATATAAGAAATTTTGCCAAAGCGTTCGCGAGCCAGGTTTTCGAATCTTTGCGATCATACGCAGCGCTATTTTTTATTTCATCATCTGAAATTGCTTTAAAATTACGGAGTGAATTAGGAAATCACAGTTTTTAGTCAACTCATAAACTTTGCATGATATTTAGTCAATTTGGATTTGGTGGCCCACGATTCCCCACCATTTTTCAAAATCCAAAAAATATTGTTTTTTTTTTTTTTCAAACAGTACGAATTTGGGGAAATAACTTATTAAAAATTTTAAAAAAATACCTTATGATACCTCGAAAATGTAGAAAATCACACCATTTTTTATTTTCATTTTATCTTTTATAATAAAGAAGTTATGGAACAACGAAAAAAGTGGCCCATGATTCCCCACTCTCCCGTACTTATTATCATATTTTTCGTCTTTGTTGTTGTGTAGAACTCAACACTCTTTGAAATGAACATTATAATTCAAATATGAAAGCAAAATAATACATAATAATAATTTTGTTTTACCTTGATAATTTTGATTGTTGCAGGTGCAATATATTTCAATATAATATATTTTAAAAATCTTAGCTTGACTTTGTTTCAGATACATTATAGAGAATTAAGGTGGAATAATTAACATGTTTCAAAGAAGGATCTTGAATCAACAATCAATATTTGTTAATGGCATCAATTCAAAATTTACAAGAATTAGATTTTGTAAAAAGTGACATTTAAATTTGTAAAATTTTAATTAATATTTAAGATTTAATGTAGATAGTAAAGAAAAAAAACCATGTTTGCGCATCATCAACAGTATTGTTGATATCACTTATCACGCGTGACTTTATGATAGAATAGAAATGATAAAAAACGCTCTGTTGTGTTGTGAGCCTACTTGGTTGAATGATTCAACTGTATCAAAGCAATCGACAGATTCCTTTTAATTCAACCACGGTAAATGAAAAGTTCATATACCGGTATTTCGATAGAAACTTACTACCTTCTTCAGTGAGCGTTTTCCGTCTACCTAGCCTATTCTGGGTGTTTTTTGGTAGCACTACATTATTTTCTACCCGGTTTTGGGCATTTTCAGGTAAAATTATTGTATTTCTTTTTACCTAAGAATTTGAACAACCAAGTGTGCCCTGGTCCAGTGTCTCCGTTTAAGAGATGAACTGCCGATTGTTTTTATGATTAATTTTATCAAAGCCTTAGTTGAGACAAATATTTCACTCCTAGAATGTAACACGATTGGACTTAATACAAAAAAGTTATTGCGGTTCAAAGATCGTAATTCGACCGAAATTTCTAATAAAAATAACAATGCGTAAAAAGTACTCATTGCGTGTTAGACAAAATTTGCGGCCTTTAAATCCTAAAATCCTATTCACGTTTGAGACTCAAGCAACCCTTCCCCATGATCAGATTTTTTCGAAATTTGGGATGGGACCTTCTGGTAAGCTAATAGTTTATTTTTCATGGAGCGTTTGAGATTTACCATATTTATTTCATCCTATACTACTTATGATTAGTATACTGCGGTTCGTTAAATTATTATTTAAAAAAAATGTAAAAAATACTGTTATGGTACAGCAAGGCCGTGCGAATGGGGGGGGTTTAGGGGTTTAACCCCCCCCCCCTCCCCATGAAGATTTTTTCCAAGTAAAATTTTCGAAGACGTAAATAGAATCACTTCATCTTAAAAGGTGTTAACAAAAAGTCAGAAATCTTTCTCGCCTCCGGTGGAAATAAGTCTTGAATCACTCTAGGCTTGAGACATTTTATTTTACGACATTACATACATATATGCCGTTCACGAATTGAAACTAGTTTTCAAGAGTAAATTTCGATTTGCATTTCAATCAACATTTAGCATGGAAATTCTAAACTTGACATACAAAAACCCTACCTCATCTTTACAATGGGTTTTTATTCCAGAAGTGTAACCAAACAAATTCATAATTTGAAACATTTTAACTTCAAAATTAATTCACCGAATACTAATTTTATGCATCAACAAGTTGGGAGCCATGTATCATGACTCAGGATGGTCATCAGAATAAGCAAATTAAAATCTACAACCTAGTATTCTCTACTTTTTTACTTAAAATTTTGATTTACAAAAAAATGTGCTGATATGAAATATACTTCAACAACTCAATTTCAGTCTCAATTTTATTTTGTGTTTTTTGATCTTCTTAGTGCTCAACATCACATTCAAAAACAATTAAAAAATTACACAAGGCCCCGAAATAAACATCCTTCGAGGTGCAAAGAATTTAAAAGCTTATTTTCGACCAATTCAGGTGCCCAGGATCTAATGATGCAGTTTTACTATCAGCTTTTGTTTTTTGAATAACTTTTGCAAGTATTTAAAAATCATTTTTAAAATTTCTGCATTTTGACAAAACTTCAAAACAAAAACACGAGATCTAGAAATCAAGGTTTAAATCAATTTTCAACTTTCGTCAAGACTTCAGGTAATTTTGAATTCTGCGATAAAGTAATATAGGTTTTCAATTTGTGTACCTTTCCTCATTTTTATTGAAGTTTTAAGCCAAATTGAATTTTAAATATTTTTAAAGCAAAATTATAATAAACTGTAGGATTTAACTTTCCTGTAAATAACTTTGTAGAATTTAACTTTTTTAGATTATGTATCATCATCTTTGAAACATTATCCCATGCTTCCGAAAATCAATCATTTTCACTGAGCCATGCTTGACTACATTCAGAGCCAAAAAATCAAAGCAGTCAAATTTTCCTTCTTCAACCAAATCATACAAACAATCATGCATGACAACGACGCTTCTGTATTTGAAACACTTTTGCGATACATGATGAGGTAAAAAAGGACGCAGACTATCAGCAACGAACGTCTCGATGCTGATTTCCTTCCCCTAGCGACTTTCAACCTTTAGGATCATAACTGATATGTATCAGTTCTGAGCGATCTATGTAGGCAATCAGATGATTTTTTATTTTTCGTTTTGCCTAGAAGGACAAAATCATGACTAGGTAACCGCAATGAACTGTCCAGCATGTGCTACAGCTTTTTTGAACATGTGGTCCTGGTATTTATTCAGATTTTTCCTTTTGAAACATTCATGATCGTCTATCAATAACGAGCATTATCAACAATGATGCGAGGATAGACGTTCGGGAATGATTGAGGGAGCGACGTTCAAAATGTATCAACAAGTATGTCGATCACCGTCGATTAGCCACGTGACGAATAGCAACGGTAGCCTCCGGTGGGGCATGGTATATCTTCTTGTATCAAGTCAGTGTTGATTTTCGACATATATTCAATGGGTACTTTTACCACGTGCGTATCACAGCACTCGGAGGTAGCATCATTCTAGCTAGAAACCATTCCTGATTGCTTTTCTTGAGCGATTTTTCGACCACTGCATTATCCCTTAATTCAATTAAATGGGTATAGTAAACAAATTCAGAATCAGTTTTTTTTTTCTGTAGCTGTAGATGTGTTACTTCCTCAGTTATCAATGATTGATTTCGCTTAAAACTGATGCATTTTAAAGCTTATAAACTCCATATCACCAAAACACAAAGTGATAGAAAAAATTTGAAAAAAGATTCGAGTTCAGGACGCATAAATCTACCAAATCAATCATTCAATCATAGGCATCAAAATGCTGTTCCTTGAAGTTGTCAATTTAATTCTTTTTAAAATGATTGGACGAGTTTTATAAAAAAAAATCCTTCTAAAATTTTAAAAAATTAATCTTTTTTTTCATATTTTGATTTAATTTTTAAATGAATTTAACGAATTCTAAAGAAAAATTATTTAAATTTTACGAAATATTTTTCATAAGTTTCTTGTTTGAATTACTAAATGAATTCTTTGGCTTTGATCCAAATTAAATATTTTCTTCTTTTCATCTTCAATTCAATTATCTACTATTGAAGTTCAAAATGTTTTTTTTCCTAATCAAGAATTCACAATGCTAATCGGGATAATTTTTTCCCAAATTCAAGATACCTACTACATATTTATAAGTAAGAAAATAGTTCAGAAATAAATTTACCTATTTCTTTTGTATTTTTGGAATTGTTATTATTTTCGGCTGAATTTGAATTTCGAAAACCCCCTCCCATGGACGAGTCCTTCGCACGGGCCTGTGGTAAAGTATCCATAGCTTTTTCGATTTTGATAAATAACCACTTGAAATCTTTGTTTGAGGCCGATAGAAAATCAGATTTTTTAAATTTTACCATCGAGTCTAAAACTTTCGCTGAAACAAAATTTCCTCTTAAAAAAACGTTTTTTATATTATTTTTTCTATCATAACGTCAATGATATCAACAATACATTTGATGCACAAAAATGGTGTTCACTTGATCGATAGCAAATTTGTTAACCTTTAATATGCATGACGCATTTTTAATATTGATATATCTATCTTAACAAAGGCTAAATTTCATTTTTTGAATAAAATAATAATACATTATTCAGAAAATAAGATGGGTCCATGCATTTTGCATCACAATGATTTTCTTAAAAAGTTTTTTTTATCCAAATGTCAAACTTTTTTTTGAAAATCAGAGACCCTAATGAGAAACATTTTTCTCGAGATCTGATTTTGAAAACATGGATCCTGAATTTCAAAAAGAAATTTGAGATCATAATGGCAAAAAATCTTAAGAAGACTAAAACATTGTTTGTCTTTTTGTAATTCTGATTTCAGATTTGAATATGGAAATCTGAATCAAGGATAAGATTTGGGGAATTCCTCGTGTGTTGGGTTCACAATATTGTCCTGGAACTTCAGATCTCATGCATGTAGCTTTTCTTAATTATATTTGCAAAAGGAAATCTCAATTTAAAGATGTTTCTATGGAAAGTTTTTTTGATACTGCATCTGAGCCTGGGTCTCATTGCATATTGGAATTTAAAACTGAAGTTTTGTATCATCAAACGGGATGCATCAGAGGGTTTAAAAATCTTATGTTCAGATATATTTTTTATTATTTTATTAATTCATAACGAAAGAAGTTTTCGACAAACCTGATCCAGCTATCAATCTTCGATATTGAAATCTTACGAAAGTTATTAATCAAGGTTAAAATTTAAAAAATGTGTTTTCGAGATTGTGATATTAAACGCAAAAATACAGGAACAAGGAATGGATGGATGGATGAAGCATGGAGTTCCCTGCAAAACGTTTCTTATGATTATGTTGGGTTAGGTTATGATATTCTTGGTTATTTTCAAAATTCAAAATATGAATTAAAGAAAAATTGTACAAAATTATGAACAACCAATTCAAGGGATTTGGCATTATTTAGTCATTTGCCACTTGACTCGCTTCATTTTATAACATAAAACGTACTCACCAATGAAATAATCATTCGTCTGGTTTTCGGGATTCGTTACAGCAAGTCGATATTTTCCATCCCGGGCCAATTGAGGGCGATTCTTGGAAAATAATTATCCAATCTTACAAAGCTGATAAGTGGCACCTCTACACACAAAACTTTCGAGGCCGGAATTTAGCAAAATCTTGCTCAAATTTAACCAGCTAGAAACTTAGCAATCAATTTAGCAATATTTTTTAACTATATTTTTAGCAAACGGGAAAAAAAAATGGCCGCCGCAATTTTTACTAAAAATTTTAGCAAAAACCGGAGAAAAAGATTGCCCGGATCTGAAATTTCAAAATTTATAGTTTTTTTTTCTCTGGACAATCAGTGAGAATGATTGCTTATGAAATAGAATACACAAATTTTCCTTTACTTTCAATTTATTTCACACATTTTTTTGAATTTCATTTCACACTTTTCGTACAACGGAAGTTTTGATCCTGAGAACGCATGTTCCGGCGAGCGAAATGCCAAGCCATCTTCATCAACGAATGCGCCGGAGTGTGCCGGCTAGCAGCTCGTTCAAATTTCAGTTGTGGTTCTTTTCTTTTCCGGTCTGTTGCGGGTTTCTTGTTTTAGTTGTAACCTGGTAGAAAGAAAAACAAATAAACAATTTTGAATTTAAAAATTGATAAATCTGTACAATTCATAATCGGCCCTCACCTGTACGCATCCGGTGTAGATTTGGCTAGTATTTTGTTTTTAACTTAGTCACCGCTCTAGAACGACTAACATCGAACTTTCGGAAGCGCGCGCAATCGTGTCAGTTAGTTATTTTTCCTCCAACCGGCGCGACGGCTGCTGACTGTGCACAAAGCGGCTATAAAAACTTCATTTTACTAAAATCAAGTAAAATGCACTATTTTATTGCTCAAATCAAGTAAATTTAGCTTTCTGCTAACTCAACAGTAAAAAAATATTTTTGCTAACGGAAAGTAACAGCGAAATTTTGCTAAGTGGAGCCCCGAAAGTTTTGTGTATATGCTTCTGAAACACCGTAATCTTCATAATACTTCAAAACTTTCGTACTGGTCTTCATTTTTTTATTTTTTTCGGAGCTTCTGTCTACAACTTTCTTTTTCAACCGCAGCCTACTCGAGAATAGAAATCACGCTTTTCTGTTCAAGTCGAAAATATTATACAACTGTAAGCGCTGATGTGGTCTAATGGATAGGCTGGCGCGAGTCTAGTAACCCAGGCGTACTTGGTTCGATTCCAGGTATCGGCAAGAAAAACTTTTGGGTTCGAATCCCATAAGTTGCCGAGAGGTTAGATGTGTTTCATTGTATAAATAACTAACTGTACTAAATATTTCAGAGGAAATGCATCTGGGGTTAATCTGAAGAGACTATTGCAAGCGGAGTGGATTGCCAATCATTGTAAGTCTCTGAAGGTTGGATGCCTTCCCTCGACGAACCATCGGCCGTGGAAGCCTGAGAAGCAATTCGAAGGCCAAGCCACACAGACATAGGCTGGACCTTGCTACCTATGGGGGAACCATACATACATACGTTATACCACCTCGTGTAAATTTTGATTCAACTGATAGAGTTTTTCAAAAATTTAACACATGTTGGCTTTGTTTTTCAAAAATTATCATAAAAATTGCTATACAAAGAGACAAATTTCGACGACGAGGACGATTGAACACCGTTCAAGAAGACGAAAATATTGTGAAGAATGTTTTGAAACTCAATAAGCCTGAAACAAATATCAATTTCTTCTTTTGTCACACCGCTTCGAAATTTCTAAAAAACCTGAAGGAGCAGTACATAAAGTTTGAAGTATTTTAATATTTGAAAGATTACAAGACCAAAAATCAAATTCTGGAAAATGGGAGATATTTCACCCTTTGTATTCTTGATATAATTAAATTTTTCGATAACAAAATTACTTGATTTAGAGGTTTTGATGATGTAGTGATGCAATGATATAGTATGCAATTCGGTTGCATACAAGCTTTCGTGCAATTTATTCCAATTCATTTTTTTCGCATTATTTTTACTATCCTCCCTCGTGATGCTCCAATAAACTGAGTCGATTTGGGGTCATTTTTTAATTTTTCAAACCCTAGGGTTTTAAATGATTCGTCTTGGTCCAAAACTCATCCATGATTTTTGTAGAATTTTCAAGTAACGTTTACATGAGTAAATTTGAACTTTTAGGTTTGTATGGAAAAATTGAATATTTTGTACAGAAAAATCAACATCATTTTTGTTTCTTCTGTGGAACCGAGCCAGTTGACAGTTGTTGTGCCAATTTATAAAATTCCTAAATTAAATTTACGCTGAACAACTTTGTTGAAGACCGCAACTTCATATCTTATTAGGCAAAAAAGTTATTAGCTGTTCAACAGAGATATGTCTTTTCGCATTGATAAACAATAATTTTCAATGTTGATAGAATCACGAATAACAGAAACAGAAATTGGCTGCAGCATTTTTGCAGCATTTTTTTACTATTAGACAAAAACATGAGCACTTTCCGAAAAGAGTTCTTAACGTTCAAGTTAAAAAATTATGCTGGAACTAAACAAAATCAACAAAACTATTGTTTTATGTATAAGGCATGCTCAGTTTGAAGAAATTTGCAAACCTGTTCAACTAAAAATTTTCCTAAACTCTAAAAAAAGCTCCTATAATGATAATTTTCAAAACACATAATTTATTACTCACTTACTGGTCGGTGATTTAATCAGACCAATATTACATTGGAGCGTTTTTTTTCCTCTGTTTTCCAGCCCTGGATTTTAACTAGTGAACCTGCATGTAAGAGAAGTGACGTCTGATCCCTCTTAAAATAAAATGGATTTTTAGTACGTTAACGCAAGATTTCCACAAAATATGCAATACCGGTTTTAGTAATGTACTTGTTGGTGAACTTCTTGAAAAAATTTATGATACATAAAAATCATTTAACGAGATTCACTTTTGTTGAGACTTACGGTTTTCAGCTGAGGAAATCTGCCGACCCATCGGCGAAACCAAAACAGTTTGTTTTGGTTCCGCATGCTTTGAGTCAATTCGCGATTGAAACAATAGCGGTGATCATTGATGATGACAGCTGATGATGGTAAACACGGTACAAACACGCAAAATATTAAAAACTTACCGAGTAAGTTATTTCTACGCACCCGAAAGTTTATTGGGATTTTCTTTTGTTTGCATAGTTTTCGTTCCTTATTTTGTATGCAACTCAAAAGTTTTTTCCATTAAACTTTCAAGTGAGTACTTTTGCAGATGCCATTTTGTTTTAGACCTTTAGACGCGTTGAAGTTGCGATTTGCACCGATTTGGAAATTTAATCCGTGAGCGCATTCCGGAAGGTCAAATTGGCGTTAGAATGTGGATTTTCTCTTTAAGCGAGATCCAGCAAGTCAGCCATAGTCGACTCTGTTACCCCTGGCTCGCCCGGAAGAGGATTTTCTTCAACTCGCATGATCTATTTTGGAACACCTTTCCTCCTGAGGAAAACATCAAGTGAGTAGTATAGTAATTGATGATTTAAGGGACTATTAAAGTTAAATCTTACCCAGCAGGACAATGTTGCCTAGTTCCGTGCCCTTCGACTGGTGGCCGAGGCATCGGTGGAAACTGAAGGCGACTAAGCCAGTCACATTTGGGTCAATTCCAGCATCCGGGAGATGCTGAATCAGCAGCTGCACCAGGGTAAGGACGCGGTTAAACAATTCTTTCAAAACCATGGCCAGGAGCTGACGAAGGCCGTTGAGACGTTCTAAGATTTGCCGGACGGGTTTGAGTCGCCGCAGAAGGATTGAAGCAACTGTCTTTTGTTAGCGCCAACAGTGGACAGGGATATTTTTCTGTTGCGAATTCTAGCGACCCGACCGAATGTAGGGACAGATCTCCACATATTGGTAAGTATACTGCGGATTGGTTGGTTGATTAGTTATTGACTCGTTTTCATTATTTTCCGGACAGCTGAACAACTGGGAAAATAGCGGCCCTCGTTCCAGTCATGATAGCTGGAAGAAAGGAGCGAATGTCGATGCGAAAATTGAAACTTGGCCCAGGCTAGCCAATCACTTCTTGCTCTCGAAGGATCGCAGCGGAAGGATTCCCCTCAGAGATGGTCCTCTTTGTGACACAGAGACACAGAGCATTCCGCAGCAGCTCTGACTCCGAGAACCATCCGCAGGTTGCTTGTACTAAGCCATCATTTATAACACAGCAGATAAACTTTGTCTTCCTGCTGCGAGCATTCAAAGTCAATCGAGTTGGTTGGAAATTGTTGTTTAATTTAATTTAGGATTATAAGAATCTTCCCTCTGGTCTGGAAGCTACTTATGTATGAAAAACTGGTAAATAAAGACATAAGATTAAAATTCCTACTTTTAATTTCATTTAATTCGAAAAAAATCTCTATTTTCTACGATTGGATTCTACGCACCGACGAGAAAACAGAAAAAAACTTTCTGTTGCGTAAAGTGCACTAAACTTAACGTTGAGTTAAACACGCTTAACTTTATGTTGAGTTAAATGCATAAAACTTAACATTAAGTCCCTGCACTTTTTGTCCGAGATGCGTACAAAAAACTGGCGGTTGAGTTTATAATTTTTGCCGTGAATGTTTACAGCATCACACTATGAAGCCAAACAACTCAATTTAGGTTCGTAGTAAATTACCAATGTTGCCAGATATTCTGAGTGGTCAGCTCAGAATATCACACGAAAATGAGAAAACTAATAAGTGAGTATATCACTTCAGTGAATAATGTAAATAGCTATCGCTTATGTCATAAGTAGTTGACGAACAAACGAATAAAAATTAACTCTATTCCACCACTGAAACGTGCGTTTTCAACAACTTTAAGTCGGTTCCATTTTTAAGTTCCATTTTTTTGTATTTGTGTTTCTGATTTTTGTTTCAAATCGCAGATTTGTGATTTTTTCAAATTAAAATTCAAAAATTAAATTCTGAAAAATATTATGAGAAACAAATTCCACATTTTTTAAATTTTATTTTCACTTCTTATTCGGTATCAAATTTGGAATACAGACAATTCTCTAACATTACTGTATCAAAAAAAAATGTTCCAAAGTTTGACAGCTTCATAAGCTCACAGCAAAAATATTGTTTTATTTTCGCTATTTCTTGGAAATCAAATATCCTTCAGATTACTTTTTACTATCAATATGTGGGTCTCCGAAAATACTTTTTCAACCAGTTGATAACTCCATTTGAAAGCATTTGGCGCATTTGCCTTTTTCTTAAATAATATACTGGCATATTCCAGATTGCACGGATCTGTCCGAGCTTGCATGGATATTAAATAAAAAACTCAAGGAAAATCCGCTCCAGTCCGAAGGCTGTATTTTGCAGAAAATTATCCAGGTTTATCTATGTACAATATTTGCAAAAATAAATAATAAAAAATCCAATCAAGTTATACCTAATATGTTTTTAATTTTTCGTTCAAAGCGAAGTTAAATAGCAGAGTTTAAAACCTGCGAATCAACATCAACATGTAATAAAAAGCCTTGAATAAGGTTTGAACCTTGCTGCTGTTTTCCGATGAAAAATTTCGAAGTAATTTTCTTCACATTCTTTTTGTTTTTTTTTTTTGAAAATTAGGATTAGGAAATTTACAATCCAATCTCTGGTTTTTGCCAGGCCTAATTCGTGTAAGTGCGGCAAAAAATTGGAAAAAAAACTGGAAGAAGATATTAGATTCAAAAATTGTAGAAAAGTGTGTGTATTGACACAGGGATTTTTTCCAATGATGTGATTTTTCAGGAAAATATTTTCCAAAAGAAAATTAACAAGATTGATTTTTTTTTATTGATTAAGAACCTTTTTTATCATTCACGTTCATTTAACTATTTTAAAATAAGTGATTTTAACTAAACAAAATCGAGCTGAAAAGAATAAATTTATTTACCAACTTTCATTGTTTTTGTTTGTTCCAGAATTGAATCCAGCTCACCCCCTTAAACAAATATCTTATTAAAGCATTTGGTCGTTCAGATAAAGAGAATCCGCTGCTGGGCTAACGTTCTTAGTATGAGCCCGTAAAAAGCAACGACGACGTCTCTGAGGCCAATGCTGGTGGTCAGCAGATTTCCTACAGTTAGCTGCCACATTTGAAGGCCCAACTGCCGGCCATAAATGGTTCGAGGACATCAACGCAACGGCCGACGACGGCAGCAAAACGATAACCAAATCCTTGCAGCAAGAAATCTTCGGCAGCAGAGAAACTCCCACTTGGCGTAATGAAACGACTCTTATTGTCGACGATGGCAGCTGCTAGGGTGAGTGGAAAAAATCTTTGTTGGTACCAACACACTTTTTGCCAGTATCAGCAAATGTTACCTTGAGATGGAGCTTAACATTCAAACAAGTGGGAACCTGCATCGATTCTGTTCTAGGGTACAGTGATGGACGTTAGAAGTTCACATCTACAGTTTGAAATTAGAATACGGGAAAAGAACAGGGAACAGTTTAGGGCTGACAAATTAATTTATTAAGTGTCCTAAAAGAAGAGGTCCTAATCGAGACCCCTATGGTATACTTAAAATTACAAAGGTAGCCTGCCGAAGAAAACTTTTTCAAATTTTTTAATTGAAAATTTCCATTTTGAGTGAAGTAAATTTATAAAGCTGATCAAATCACTACGATTGGCACTGTTGGTCCATCGGTCTTGCTGTTATCAGCTCTTCCCTACTCGAAAGAAACGGATTTTTTCCTCCATATGATCCAAAGTTATGCGGGATTGCGAATCCCGTTTGTTTTCTTCTGTCCTGATTCCTTCCGGCACTTCTTGTGGCGTACCGAAAGCCCATCATCAAAGTCCCACATGGTCGATGAACGATTTTTATTGCCTTTCGAGCATTAAAACAGATTACCTACCCAGGACCGTCGTTCGTCGTATGTAGGAGTATGTTTTTTTGCCCTCCTTTTGCCGCGGAGCCAGCACTCTGTCCAGTCACGGAAACACTTTCACCAAGCGCTAGTCTTCCTTTTACTTCGCTCTCCGGTAGGTTTTATCGACGATGGAAGTAAATCTCCTTCGAGATACATATAAAAATTGGGATCCGGAATAAGAGGGACTGCATGCGTGGGTGATGTATGGTGTGGTCCTTACCCTGATTCACAAGTCTTTTACGATTTATGAGCCATATTTGTACTAATAGAGTTCTCAATACGGGAAGGGAGCAACAGATAAAGAGGTGATACTACTACAGACTACAATTCACTCAAACGGTTCCACTCAATGTGTGCTCAAAATTTATGTCATCATACATAAGTCGCACTGCCTTCAATCATTTTGTTGTCTATACTTGTTTAATTTTAAACGCTTTGTGAGAACATTTTGAAAGAAGTACATTCATCCTATCAATTTTTATAATTTTTATAATTTTGCCACTTTTGTCATTTTTGTCATTTTTGTCATTTTTGTCATTTTTGTCATTTTTGTCATTTTTGTCATTTTTGTCATTTTTGTCATTTTTGTCATTTTTGTCATTTTTGTCATTTTTGTCATTTTTGTCATTTTTGTCATTTTTGTCATTTTTGTCATTTTTGTCATTTTTGTCATTTTTGTCATTTTTGTCATTTTTGTCATTTTTGTCATTTTTGTCATTTTTGTCATTTTTGTCATTTTTGTCATTTTTGTCATTTTTGTCATTTTTGTCATTTTTGACATTTTTGACATTTTTGACATTTTTGTCATTTTTGTCATTTTTGTCATTTTTGTCATTTTTGTCATTTTTGTCATTTTTGTCATTTTTGCCATTTTTGTCATTTTTGTCATTTTTGTCATTTTTGTCATTTTTGACATTTTTGACATTTTTGTCATTTTTGTCATTTTTGTCATTTTTGTCATTTTTGTCATTTTTGTCATTTTTGTCATTTTTGTCATTTTTGTCATTTTTGTCATTTTTGTCATTTTTGTCATTTTTGTCATTTTTGTCATTTTTGTCATTTTTGTCATTTTTGTCATTTTTGTCATTTTTGTCATTTTTGTCATTTTTGTCATTTTTGTCATTTTTGTCATTTTTGTCATTTTTGTCATTTTTGTCATTTTTGTCATTTTTGTCATTTTTGTCATTTTTGTCATTTTTGTCATTTTTGTCATTTTTGTCATTTTTGTCATTTTTGTCATTTTTGTCATTTTTGTCATTTTTGTCATTTTTGTCATTTTTGTCATTTTTGTCATTTTTGTCATTTTTGTCATTTTTGTCATTTTTGTCATTTTTGTCATTTTTGTCATTTTTGTCATTTTTGTCATTTTTGTCATTTTTGTCATTTTTGTCATTTTTGTCATTTTTGTCATTTTTGTCATTTTTGTCATTTTTGTCATTTTTGTCATTTTTGTCATTTTTGTCATTTTTGTCATTTTTGTCATTTTTGTCATTTTTGTCATTTTTGTCATTTTTGTCATTTTTGTCATTTTTGTCATTTTTGTCATTTTTGTCATTTTTGTCATTTTTGTCATTTTTGTCATTTTTGTCATTTTTGTCATTTTTGTCATTTTTGTCATTTTTGTCATTTTTGTCATTTTTGTCATTTTTGTCATTTTTGTCATTTTTGTCATTTTTGTCATTTTTGTCATTTTTGTCATTTTTGTCATTTTTGTCATTTTTGTCATTTTTGTCATTTTTGTCATTTTTGTCATTTTTGTCATTTTTGTCATTTTTGTCATTTTTGTCATTTTTGTCATTTTTGTCATTTTTGTCATTTTTGTCATTTTTGTCATTTTTGTCATTTTTGTCATTTTTGTCATTTTTGTCATTTTTGTCATTTTTGTCATTTTTGTCATTTTTGTCATTTTTGTCATTTTTGTCATTTTTGTCATTTTTGTCATTTTTGTCATTTTTGTCATTTTTGTCATTTTTGTCATTTTTGTCATTTTTGTCATTTTTGTCATTTTTGTCATTTTTGTCATTTTTGTCATTTTTGTCATTTTTGTCATTTTTGTCATTTTTGTCATTTTTGTCATTTTTGTCATTTTTGTCATTTTTGTCATTTTTGTCATTTTTGTCATTTTTGTCATTTTTGTCATTTTTGTCATTTTTGTCATTTTTGTCATTTTTGTCATTTTTGTCATTTTTGTCATTTTTGTCATTTTTGTCATTTTTGTCATTTTTGTCATTTTTGTCATTTTTGTCATTTTTGTCATTTTTGTCATTTTTGTCATTTTTGTCATTTTTGTCATTTTTGTCATTTTTGTCATTTTTGTCATTTTTGTCATTTTTGTCATTTTTGTCATTTTTGTCATTTTTGTCATTTTTGTCATTTTTGTCATTTTTGTCATTTTTGTCATTTTTGTCATTTTTGTCATTTTTGTCATTTTTGTCATTTTTGTCATTTTTGTCATTTTTGTCATTTTTGTCATTTTTGTCATTTTTGTCATTTTGTCATTTTTGTCATTTTTGTCATTTTTGTCATTTTTGTCATTTTTGTCATTTTTGTCATTTTTGTCATTTTTGTCATTTTTGTCATTTTTGTCATTTTTGTCATTTTTGTCATTTTTGTCATTTTTGTCGTTTTTGTCATTTTTGTCATTTTTGTCATTTTTGTCATTTTTGTCATTTTTGTCATTTTTGTCATTTTTGTCATTTTTGTCATTTTTGTCATTTTTGTCATTTTTGTCATTTTTGTCATTTTTGTCATTTTTGTCATTTTTGTCATTTTTGTCATTTTTGTCATTTTTGTCATTTTTGTCATTTTTGTCATTTTTGTCATTTTTGTCATTTTTGTCATTTTTGTCATTTTTGTCATTTTTGTCATTTTTGTCATTTTTGTCATTTTTGTCATTTTTGTCATTTTTGTCATTTTTGTCATTTTTGTCATTTTTGTCATTTTTGTCATTTTTGTCATTTTTGTCATTTTTGTCATTTTTGTCATTTTTGTCATTTTTGTCATTTTTGTCATTTTTGTCATTTTTGTCATTTTTGTCATTTTTGTCATTTTTGTCATTTTTGTCATTTTTGTCATTTTTGTCATTTTTGTCATTTTTGTCATTTTTGTCATTTTTGTCATTTTTGTCATTTTTGTCATTTTTGTCATTTTTGTCATTTTTGTCATTTTTGTCATTTTTGTCATTTTTGTCATTTTTGTCATTTTTGTCATTTTTGTCATTTTTGTCATTTTTGTCATTTTTGTCATTTTTGTCATTTTTGTCATTTTTGTCATTTTTGTCATTTTTGTCATTTTTGTCATTTTTGTCAGTTTTGTCATTTTTGTCATTTTTGTCATTTTTGTCATTTTTGTCATTTTTGTCATTTTTGTCATTTTTGTCATTTTTGTCATTTTTGTCATTTTTGTCATTTTTGTCATTTTTGTCATTTTTGTCATTTTTGTCATTTTTGTCATTTTTGTCATTTTTGTCATTTTTGTCATTTTTGTCATTTTTGTCATTTTTGTCATTTTTGTCATGATCATGAAAGGATTTCAAGTTAACCTGTTTATTGCTTCGAAAGAAAGCAAAAATATAGCTTAGTAAATTATTTTCCGTCGGATAGTTGAAAGAGTCGACAAAATGTATCCTAAAATCAGTTGCTAGCTTTGGCTATATTTTAGGTAAAGCGCTGTCAAAGTTAAAAATAAAAATATTAATTTTTTATACAGATTGAATTCATTATAAAACATCAGCTTTAATATTCATGCAACTGACCCGGAAAAGTTTTGAAGTTTTTACTTAGTTTTGACAAAGTTAATAGAAAGAAGTAACTGGCACTTTTTTTTAATTCTTCTATTTTTTTTTCTGTGATACAAAAATTAGTTTTGAGCTTAATACTAAAAAAGGTGATTTTTTTTATTTATACATGAATATTCCATGTATAAATAAAAAAAAATCACCTTTTTTAGTATTAAGCTCAAAACTAATTTTTGTATCACAGAAAAAAAAATAGAAGAATTAAAAAAAAAGTGCCAGTTACTTCTTTCTATTAACTTTTTATTCATAATCTTTGGTAAAAAATATTTAAATAATTTTTGTCAACATTTTTGGATTTTGAACCACTGTTCTGCGGTAGGGATCGCTCTGAAAACCACTAATCTAGTCAATGTATTCCTAACAGGCTAGTAGTATTTTTCAATCCTAGATGAAAGCACATTATTTCAATCAAAAACTTCGTAGCGGTACCACGTGTTTTGAACAGTAGAAGGAACAAAAAAGCCTATCAAAAATTTCGCTATCAATTTTTCAATCATTAGCAGGCTTTGATTTGCTGTCCAGAATACGTGAACTCTGCACACACTAAAAAAATTGATAAATTATCACGAAAATCGAACGAAACCCCACCCGAATCTCTTGACATTCCATTTATCCTGAAATAAAGGATGATATTTCTACAAGAGCCAATTATAATTACAAAATCCGGGCAAAATCTGGGCATTTCTCTACGAAATTCGGGCAACCGGCCTGATGGGTGGGTCTTATCCTAAACTTTGTATCGAATGTAGAGAAATGAATCCAACTTAGATGAAATTTCAGGGACTAGATAAGAGAAAATCGATATTGAAAAACATGCGAAAAAAATTCGCCTTGTCTCCCGGTAGGACTTTAACCCACATCTTGCGCCTCTCCGGGGCCCATGTATTAACATTCTACTACAGGAGACCAACCTGGCGTATGAATATTATACTGGTTGAGTGTCGATGTCTATCGGAATGAAGGGAATAGTTCTCCCATGTGATCATAATCATTTTTCTTGGTCTATTTCTATTCCCATCATTTCATCTTAGTCAAGTTAGGAAATTTTTAAGCATGTTTTTCAATATCGATTTTCTCTTATCTAGTTCCTGAAATTTCATCTAAGTTGGATTCATTTCTCTACAAAAAAAGTTTCGCTGACTGAATGTTTGAGTCAAGACCCATCTCTGGGTCGCAGTTTAAAAATTTGTATCGAATGTTCGGGAAAGTTCGAGTAAAACCGGGTAATCTTTCACGCTGCCTATAAGGTAAGCTTGAAACTTGAAATGTCCAAATGAGCTAAAATTTTGCCAGGTAATTTTGTCATGTGTAACACGGCTGATAAGCTGTTCTGTGATCAAGCATAAAATTGTCCTAGTAAATTCCAAAAAAAAACAGCAAATAATTTATTCCAGTAGTCTAACATGGACTGACTTTAGTGCATTCCTTTCATTATCCTCGTTAAACATCCGGTCTCAATCATCACCTCCGGTTAACTTCCGTTTCGTGAGCAAACTCTAGTCACTGCATGCACCTCTTCATTCTCTTTAATAAGAAAGAAAAAAACAGAGTCTGTTTGTCTCGCGCTATATTAAAAGCAAACTGTTGCATCAAATCACTTTGTTCCGAGGTCCACTTTGGAATAATTAAAACATAATTAAATTACACGCTTCTCGGTGCATTCGATTGCCCCGCTTCACTCTTGGCTAACTGCAGAATAAATTTCGGCAAGACTCCTCACAACCGACGGACCTTAATAATTAAGCAAAAATGAGTGTGGAGATTTATCAAAGGCGGAGAACTATTGTCCTTCGAACAGGGGGTTTGAAACTAAACTTTCATTTTTTTTTTCAAATTTTAAATTATTGTTTCACTTTGTTCCTCCGGCCATGCCTACAAAGTGTTGAAATTAAATTTTAAAATCATGAAAAACACGCCTTTGGAAAGCCCTAATGAGTGCAGCATGAAGTCTTACACGAAATGACTTTATCATCAAGATTTGCATCAAACGAAGGGCAAAAACGACGATACAACGAAAAATCCAAGTAAAAATGTTCCCCACACCTACATCAGCCCGAAGGAAGTTGTTGGCTGACACCTTATTATTTTCATAACTTTCCCTTCTGAGCTGCTCATCCTGATTTTGCCCCACTAATGTATACCCTCGGAGGTTCGAGTAGAAAAAATGATAGCAAATTACAAAAAAATATACATCTACAAGGAAACTCCCAAAGTGGGGTGGGAGGCATACTGTTTTCTTTTATCAACGCTAAGCTTTCAACGATGCACTTGACTCCAAGTAATTTTCCTTCGCCGCTTCGCAAGTTCCTTGGTAGGACTTTTCCCATCTTGGTTAGTGGATTTTAGGCACGGAAGTCCACCGTTTCAAGCGGCCCTCCTGCTGTTAGCGAGCTAGCTAGCAGCGCAAAAAAGGGGGTTAAAAAAACGCCCTGAACTGCATTTTCTTGCGTTGTTTGCTGCTTTGCGAAAGAATAGTAGAAAAAAAACACCCAGCACGTCCCATAAAATTGTGGAAAATAAACATAATAAAAACGACGTTTATTAAAAGCGATTGCAGAAGAAGGCTCTTTCCCATTGTTTTATCAAGGACCTTGCGGGTAAGTTGAAGAAACAAGGGGAAAAAATCATGCTGAGACAACATAATTTCTTTACTCATTTTCTTGGATTCTTCATTAAGGTAGAAAAAATGGTTCAATGTCAGACTTGAAGGTTTGACAAACAAAGAACGCATTGTACGTAAATGGGTTTATTATTCACTTGAAATAAAAATTTCCTTGGCAAAGTTATATGTAAAACCCCATTTAATACACTTGACAGTAGATTCTAGCCTTTCTTACAGACTGTTTGGATACATATTTATGTCACAAAATATTAAACGAAGTTTAAAAGATTTCGAAATTTTAAATCATTAATTTATGGATAAATAATTTCGAAAGCAGTAAATCCAAAATGAATAAAAAAAAAATAAAGATAAGAAATTGTTTATAGCATAAAAATATTTCATGGTAACAGCCAGGCCCGTGCGAAATTCAAATTCAAATAAAGCTAAAAATAATAGCAATACCAAAAATAAACAATAAAAAAGGAAATAAATTTCTAACACCTTTTCTTACTCATGATTACCACACAAACTGAAAAAAATATTTACTGATAAAAAAATCATATCACACAATGGAAGTTTAAAATTTTTTATAAGTCATTGATAATTTATTTCAAAATGATTTTCTTTATTCCAAACTAGAAATTTCAAGGCGAATTTAAAAAAAAAGTTTCCAAAACACAGAGTTTTAAACAAATCTGAATTCTCAAATAAATGTCCAATCAGATAAAAACTAACTAAGCGAGAAAGAATGACCTTAATGGATTAAATTCCTATAAAAAAGGAAACAAATATCAAAAACTAACCATGATTAGTTGATGATAAAATGATAATAATTGTTAATTTTTATTTATCTAAATTTAAATTCTTTTCTTCATTTTAATCTTAAGGGTTGATAGAAAAATTCTGCTTTAGTATTTTGAATTTGAACAAAAAAAATATTTAATTGTGATTTAAAATGTGAATATTCGATAACTGAAAAAAATCAATTTTAAATTTTGAAGAATTTATTCAATGATTGATGGTTTAATTTAATTTGATGGGAAAAATAATATATTTATTATAATTTGAGAAGTGCCAGTGATAGAAGCCAGAGATAAAACCTTTTTTATGAAAAAAATCCTCCAGTTGTCAAAAAAACGGCTTAAAAAGTTCATTTTTGAAATTCCAAATTATAACTTCATGTTCACAAGGAAATGTGTTCAATCATTTTTCAAACTTTTTTACGATTAATTTAAAAATTCGTGATCGATTTATATAACACGATTTTAATTAAAAAATCAATGAAAAGTTTTTACACTTTCAATCGCAGGTTTAAAATTGCAAGCTCTAAATTTTTGGTCACTTTTGAATGAAATATTGGGTCCTGTAAAGAACAAAAGGTTGAAATTATGTTTTTCTTATTACAAATCTATATTTAAAGGCTTATGTGTCAAGTACACAAAAATTCAGAATTAAAACACAAAGATGAATTTGTTAAAATTATTTCTAAAATTTAATAAGATCGACTACAAAATTCGGCAAGTTAATAAAAGAAATGAAAACACTGTACTTTAAAACTCGGTAAATTTATTAGAAAATTTGAACAAAATATGAAAATGAAAAATATAAGTGTTTAAAAATATTTAAGCTTTTACATAGTTTTATTGATGACTCAAGGCAACAGCATTTTGCTGTTTTTTTAAACGTTTGATTTGGTAGATTTTAGCGTCCTGAGCTCGAATCTTTTATCAAATTTGGTCGAACACTTTTAGTTTTGGTGATAAGGAGATTTGAAATGTATGTATCAGTTTTAAGTAAAATCGAACATTGATAACTGTTAAACCAACAAACCTACATATATAAAAAAAAATCTGATTCTGCCTCTGTTTATCTCACTTAATCCAATTAAGAAATAATATTATGATGAAAATCATACATGATCTAAAAAAGTAAAATTCATCATTTAAAAAAAATGGAAAGGAATCATTACAAGTATTTTTGACACTACTGCAGAAAGTGTAAAAAAACTTGGTTTCATTTATCATATTTGTTGAAACCTGCAAAAAGATTACATGTATGCCTAAAAATATCTAAAATTCAGTTTGTTTTAAATCTTCTTCAAAATGTGATAAATGAGAAAATGTAAAAAAAAATGTTATTCTTCCATAGCTGTTTATGCAAAACTTAAAATAACTTGAGGTCTTGAGGAAAGTTGATAATACATTTTAAACTTTTATTTTCAAATGATATGTTTTTAATTTAAGTTTTTGTAAAAAAAGTGCAGAAATTTCTCAAATACTTTTAGCTTATTCTTAACAGTCATTTCAAGAACAAAAGCTGATAGAAATATTGCATATTTAGATTCAGGGTCCAAAAGTCAAAATTACCTTTTGAATTCATTGCACCTCAGAGAAAAGTACATTTTGTGGACTTGTGTAAATTATGTGTTGTGTTGGGCATTTAGAGGAACAAAACCACGAAATTAAATTTAGTTTGAAATTCGTTTCTTGAAGAATATTTCATATCAGCATAACATTTGTAATGAAATTAACCGTTTTAAACTCTGTTCTTATTTGGTTCCTCATAAAAACCCATTCTGAAAAGGTAGGCAGTTAGGGTTTTTGTATGTCATGTTTTGAGTTCCTATGCAAAAGATTAATTGTAATTAAGAATCAAAGTTAGCTTCAATTCGTAAAAGTCGAATAGTGTCGTAGATCGAAATGTCTAAAGCCAAGGGTGATTTAAAACTAAATGCCGCCGGAGGCGAGAAAAATTTCTGACTTGCTTCTTAATACTTATTTTCAAATACATTTGAGATCAAGTAATTTTCCGTTACTAGAGTGAAAATTTTTTCTTAGAAAAAATCTTCATGGGGGGGGGGGTTAAACCCACCCCTAGCCCCCCCCCCCGTTCGCACGGCCTTGGTAACAGCACAGACTTAACTTGTACCCTAGAATAAATATTCAATTTTATACAATTTTTTTCAATATTTATTTATTCTTAATTTTAGCGTTTTCGACTGCTTATTTGGAAGCTGTATAACCGTAAAATGAGAAGAAAAAAACTCAAAAAAACTGCTCTGCATAGATAGGGAATTTTTTGATTTATATAACCTTTGCAGAAACATTTCATGACATTATTAAAAGCTCTAGCTAACAAAGTCCATCATTTTTTAATACTTTCCAATGGATTCAGATTTTTTATTTTTAAATGCTTAAAACTTTTCTTATGAAATGTTTAGCTGCTTGTCATATTAGCAAAAAATTAGGTCAAAACCAAAAATCGAAGACCAACTTCATTTCAAGCTCATTTGAATTTTATGAATGATTCAATGTGCAAAAAATTCTTCTTCCATTCAAATTTCCATACAAAATTGAAACACAAACTAAATTTAACTCAGGAATCAATAAAATCATCTAAAATTTGACACTGATGCTTGGTGACCCTGAAGGCATCGAAAAAACATATGGGAGCAAAAAGTCATTTTTTGCAGCGGTCTAATGCCCAACCATGTGTTTCAAATAATTCAACGCTTGCTCTAAGAACCTCCGAAGTGAATGAACCGAATATATTGAAATAATAATTGGGTGAAATTATCTGTGACAAAATTTTTAAATTTTATAAAATTTGCCAACATATTTTTTTTGCACTAATAGACAAATTTGTTAAAAATGACAAAAATCGAAAAAGCCTAAACTTACAAAATAATCAAACGACAAAGTTTACAAAATAAATAAATTGAAAAAATTTACGAGTTCTTACAAAACTAACAAAAATTACAAGACTTGACAAAACTGCAAAACAAAATAACGTTGACAAAATAAACAAAAAATGACAAAATTTGCCAAACTGGCAATAATTGACATAAATATAAATACTGACAAAATTTAGCAAAATTCACAAAAATGACCGAAACGACAATATCATTGTCAAAAAAACAAAATTGACAAAATTTACAACATTGACCAAACTGACAATAATGGTCAAAGTGACAAAATTAATTGAATTAATCAATAACAAAATTGACCAATTTAACAAAATTGACAAAGTGGACAAAAAGAAAAAATTACAAAATTGCCACTTTTGGCAAAATGGACCAAATTGACATATTGAAAACAACAAGCCAAATTATAAATCAATGACATAAATTATGAAACTGACAATATTGACACAAATGGCAAAATAGATGAAATTGAAGAATTGTCAAAAATAACAAAATATACAAGGTTGTAAAAAATGTTTAAATTGGCGAAATTGACAAAGTGCCCAAATTGACCGATTTGCCTGTATTGAAAAAATTAATAAACCTGCAAAATTGACCAAATTGAAAGAATTGCAAAAATTGATTAAGTTATCCAAATCTCTTCTTTTTTCCATTTGATATTCTTTTTTTAAATATTGTGTTAAATTGACTATTATTTTAAGTTTTTTAAATATTTTAAATTTTGTCAGTTGTATAATTTATGTCAATTTTTTCACTGTTGTCAATTTCGTCTATTTGTCTAATTGTCATTTATGTAATTTTTTTTTCCAATTCGGTCAATTTTGTCATTTATGTCTTTGTGTCAATTATGTCAAATTTTTTTCATTTTTTCAATATTGTCAATTTCGTAAATTTGATCAATTTTGTCAATTTATCAATTTTGTCCTTTGGGTCAACAATGTCAATTTTGTCCATTTTGTAATTTTTTTTCAAATTATGTAAATTTTGCTATTTTATGCAATTTTGATAATTTTCCAATTTTGTCATTTTTATCATTAGTGACACTTTTGTTAATTTTGTTAATTTCGTCATTTTTATAAAATTTTCATTTTTATCCACTTGTCAATTTAATCATTTTTTTCAATTCTGTCAACTTTGGCATTCTTGTCAAATTTTATAATTTTGTCAACTTGTCAATTGGAACTGAGACAATTTTATCAATTTTGTTATTTTTGACAAATTTGTCATTTTTGTAATTTTGTCATTTGTGTTTTTTTTTACTAATTTTGTTAATTTTTTGTTGTTTTTTTTTCACTGTTGTCGATTTTAGCGTTTTTGTCACTTAGGTAACTTTTTGTTAATTTTTTCACTGTTGTCAATTTTTTTCTTCTTGTCAATTTTTCCAATTTTGTCAGTTTTGTCGTTTATTAACAAATTTGTGAAAAATTCCAATAATTGGCGAAATTGACAAAGTGGCCAAATTGACCAAATTGGCTGCATTGACAAAATTGACAAAACTGACATATTTAACCAAATCGACATAATTGAAGAAATTGTTATTCAATTTGACCAAATTGACTACTTTCAAAACATTTCGGTGAAAATTGATGAAATGGAATCTCAAAATTAACCAATTTAACCAAACTGAAATTGACAAAAATGCCTAAATTTTATATTTGAAATTTTATCATTAATGTCAATTTTATGAATTTTGACCATCTCTTCCAATTGTAAAATTTGTTTTAAATTAACAAAATAATTTTTTTTAATTTGGTCAATTTTGTAATTTATGTCACATTTGTCGATTCTGTAATTTTTTTCTTCTATTTATGTCATTCTAGTAAATTTTGTATTTTGTGTCAATTATGTCAAATTTATTCATTTTTTCAATATTGTCATTTTCGCAAATTTGATCAATTTGATCAATTTTATCAATTTATCAATTTGGTCCTTTTGGTCAACAATGACAATTTTGTTCATTTTGTTAATTGTGTCAATTTTGTTATTTTAGACAGTGAGTTTTGAAAATTTTGTCAAATTTGTCGATAGTGTCAATTTTGTCGAATTTGTCATTTTTTGCAATATTGTCAATCTTGCAAGTTTGATTAATTTTGTCAATTGAATTACTTTTGTCCTTTTGGTCAACAAGGTGAATTTTATGAAATTGACAAACTTCGTCAATTTTGTTATTTTAGACATTTTTTCAATTTTCTCAATACCTACTGTCATTTTTGTCATTTTTGTTAATTTGGTCAATTTTATCATTTTAATTCATTAATGTCATTTTTGTAAAAAATTGTCATTTTTATCTACTTTGTCAATTTCATCATTTTTTTAAATTCTGTCAACTTTGTCATTCTTTGAAATTTTATAATTTTGTCAATTTAGTAAAAAATACGTCAAACTTGTCAATTAAGCAAATTTTCTGAATTTTGTTTTTTTTTTTTTATATTTTTGTTATTTTGTCATTAGTGTTTTTTTTTTATTATGGGACAGTGGGGAATCATTTGCCACTTTTTTCCATGCTCCATAACTTCTTTATCACAAAAGATAAAATGAAAAAATAAATGGAATGGTTTTTTACATTTCTAACCCAAATTTTGAAAAATGGTGAAGATTCGTAGGCCACCAAATCCAAATTGACCAAATGACATGCAATGTTTATGAGTTGATCCAAAACTGTAATTTCATAATTCATTTCGTGTTTTTAAAGTAATTTCAGATGATGAAATTAAAAAGAGAGTTGTGTATGATCGAATAGTTTCAAAAACCTGGCTCACGAACTTTTCGGCGAAATTCCTTAAATAGAATGGATAAAATATTTTTCGTAACTCTTCATTTAGCATGAAGAAACTATACATATAGGAAAAAAACGTTGTTTTAACTTCTGAATGTATATAAAAACATAAAAATATTGGTGGCCCACGATTCCCCACAAGCTAAAATTGTTTGCGTTTGTGTGACTTATTGATGTTTCATCGAAAATTCCTTTTCCATGTGAAAGAACATGACAAAACTCAGATCATCAGCGTGTGAGCATATTATTGTTATTAACTTTAGGTTCCCCATCGATGCAATTAGCGGGTGCTTGTTTAATTATGTGAGTAAATTTTTTTTAGGGCTTGATAAATTAAAGAAGCATATGCTGCTTATTTAAGTCAACAGCATATTGAAAAATATGCTTACGCAAAGCGACGGCGATGACAGTTGGATTGAGATTTTTATCTCAACACACATCTGAGATATTCAGAGTAGCCCATGTTTCCCCATGGCCCACAATACCCCACTCTCCGTTACTTTAGTTAATTTTTGGTCGGTTTTTTCACTGTTGTCAATTTCTTCAATTTAGCCAATTTTGTCAATTTTGTAAATTTTGGCAAATTTTGCAATCAAGAGAGCATGCAAGCTTAGGACTTAAACATTATCAAAGAATAGGGTAGGGTGGTAAAGAATCATGATTACTAATTCCTCGATCAATCAACCTATTAAGTCGTTTTTCGTAGGGTTATCTTGGACTTTGGTTCTTGACAATCATTCAACTCATCAGCCTATTTTCTAGACCTACGAAGTCGACTGATTAATCGGCCCATGCAATGCATTTCTTTTTTTTATTTTTTTTTCAATCAGGGAATAGTGAAATAAAAATCAG
>NC_073693.1:51704632-51720667 GCF_029784155.1 Uranotaenia lowii
TTTTTAGGTTTTTTGGTTTTTTGGTTTCTTGATTTTTTGGTTTGTTCGTTTGTTCGTTTGTTCGTTTGTTCGTTTGTTCGTTTGTTCGTTTGTTCGTTTGTTCGTTTGTTCGTTTGTTCGTTTGTTCGTTTGTTCGTTTGTTCGTTTGTTCGTTTGTTCGTTTGTTCGTTTGTTCGTTTGTTCGTTTGTTCGTTTGTTCGTTTGTTCGTTTGTTCGTTTGTTCGTTTGTTCGTTTGTTCGTTTGTTCGTTTGTTCGTTTGTTCGTTTGTTCGTTTGTTCGTTTGTTCGTTTGTTCGTTTGTTCGTTTGTTCGTTTGTTCGTTTGTTCGTTTGTTCGTTTGTTCGTTTGTTCGTTTGTTCGTTTGTTCGTTTGTTCGTTTGTTCGTTTGTTCGTTTGTTCGTTTGTTCGTTTGTTCGTTTGTTCGTTTGTTCGTTTGTTCGTTTGTTCGTTTGTTCGTTTGTTCGTTTGTTCGTTTGTTCGTTTGTTCGTTTGTTCGTTTGTTCGTTTGTTCGTTTGTTCGTTTGTTCGTTTGTTCGTTTGTTCGTTTGTTCGTTTGTTCGTTTGTTCGTTTGTTCGTTTGTTCGTTTGTTCGTTTGTTCGTTTGTTCGTTTGTTCGTTTGTTCGTTTGTTCGTTTGTTCGTTTGTTCGTTTGTTCGTTTGTTCGTTTGTTCGTTTGTTCGTTTGTTCGTTTGTTCGTTTGTTCGTTTGTTCGTTTGTTCGTTTGTTCGTTTGTTCGTTTGTTCGTTTGTTCGTTTGTTCGTTTGTTCGTTTGTTCGTTTGTTCGTTTGTTCGTTTGTTCGTTTGTTCGTTTGTTCGTTTGTTCGTTTGTTCGTTTGTTCGTTTGTTCGTTTGTTCGTTTGTTCGTTTGTTCGTTTGTTCGTTTGTTCGTTTGTTCGTTTGTTCGTTTGTTCGTTTGTTCGTTTGTTCGTTTGTTCGTTTGTTCGTTTGTTCGTTTGTTCGTTTGTTCGTTTGTTCGTTTGTTCGTTTGTTCGTTTGTTCGTTTGTTCGTTTGTTCGTTTGTTCGTTTGTTCGTTTGTTCGTTTGTTCGTTTGTTCGTTTGTTCGTTTGTTCGTTTGTTCGTTTGTTCGTTTGTTCGTTTGTTCGTTTGTTCGTTTGTTCGTTTGTTCGTTTGTTCGTTTGTTCGTTTGTTCGTTTGTTCGTTTGTTCGTTTGTTCGTTTTTTCGTTTGTTCGTTTGTTCGTTTGTTCGTTTGTTCGTTTGTTCGTTTGTTCGTTTGTTCGTTTGTTCGTTTGTTCGTTTGTTCGTTTGTTCGTTTGTTCGTTTGTTCGTTTGTTCGTTTGTTCGTTTGTTCGTTTGTTCGTTTGTTCGTTTGTTCGTTTGTTCGTTTGTTCGTTTGTTCGTTTGTTCGTTTGTTCGTTTGTTCGTTTGTTCGTTTGTTCGTTTGTTCGTTTGTTCGTTTGTTCGTTTGTTCGTTTGTTCGTTTGTTCGTTTGTTCGTTTGTTCGTTTGTTCGTTTGTTCGTTTGTTCGTTTGTTCGTTTGTTCGTTTGTTCGTTTGTTCGTTTGTTCGTTTGTTCGTTTGTTCGTTTGTTCGTTTGTTCGTTTGTTCGTTTGTTCGTTTGTTCGTTTGTTCGTTTGTTCGTTTGTTCGTTTGTTCGTTTGTTCGTTTGTTCGTTTGTTCGTTTGTTCGTTTGTTCGTTTGTTCGTTTGTTCGTTTGTTCGTTTGTTCGTTTGTTCGTTTGTTCGTTTGTTCGTTTGTTCGTTTGTTCGTTTGTTCGTTTGTTCGTTTGTTCGTTTGTTCGTTTGTTCGTTTGTTCGTTTGTTCGTTTGTTCGTTTGTTCGTTTGTTCGTTTTTCGTTTTTCGTTTTTCGTTTTTCGTTTTTCGTTTTTCGTTTTTCGTTTTTCGTTTTTCGTTTTTCGTTTTTCGTTTTTCGTTTTTCGTTTTTCGTTTTTCGTTTTTCGTTTTTCGTTTTTCGTTTTTCGTTTTTTTTCAGTGTTTTTGCTTATGAACTATTTCTGACTGGTTTTTATTTTGACCCTTTTATAGGCATTTTGAAATTTATACAATATTATATTTATAATTTTAATTATTGAATTATTTTGTGGTTTGCAATTGATGATTTTCGTATAATTAAATGAAAAGTTTGAAAATTCTGGAGTAAGGTTTGTAGGCAATAGGTGGTATGAAAAAAACCTCGCAATTGCTTTTGCTAAACTAAATCGAGCAGTCGAGCAGTCGCTTAAAGCAATTGCTTCGGTTGATATGAATAAAGTTTTTTTTGACAGCTGTTTTCTCTGTCAGGAGCTTTTACTTTTAGAACAAGCTAATTTGGTATGAATAAAGCCCAAATCTGAAGTAATCGCTCGACAAATCTCCTAGCAATTGCTTTATTTTTTAAGCATGCTCGGTAGCAGACTTTTCCAATAAAAAATTCTTTAGCAATGTCATGAATTTATTAAATTAGCAATATTACGCTTCAATACAATTCAAAAAGGCATTTTCAACATGGATAAAGAAAAGTTGAAGTGATAATCCAGCTTTTTTCCTATTCCTGTCGTTGTATGAAATGATTCGTCTAAGATGAAACTAAACAAATCAATCAGTAAATATTCCAAATTAAAAATTCCGGCTATAGTGGAAGAAGTCTCAATCGGCTTGAAGTTGGAAGAAAATTGTAATAATTTAAAACATAATTCAGACTTCCATATTTATATGATTTTTTTATAATCCTAAGATTTGAAAAAAAAAAATTTAATTAAGATGCACGCCTATTGCCTATTTTTTATACATCGGATTATCCCGATCCGAATACGTGTGGGAGAGCTATGATAAATGTTAAAGTTAGGCCATTTGTTGTCTGACTATATTCGAATATGTATTCATTCATTTCATACGAGCACGCATTAACCAAAAACTTTCCGGTCGTTCTTACACCCACTATCCGCACCGTCGACTTCATGGCTATTTTAGCCGTACTTTTCAATTTTCTGATCGTTTTCTTTCATTTAACTTTAGAAAACTTCAGATTCTGCTGGTTGGATAGCTCTATTTTTCGAAGCAAAAGCTATGTACTAAGACTTTAGTACACATCCGCTAAGCAAATGTTTATTCATACCAAACTAAGCAAATGCTTTGGTCTTTTGCTTTGCTTGATTTCGAGCTAAGAAAAAGCTGCCGAAGCAATTGCTAAACCTTATTCATACCACTAAATATCTGCTATATCGATAAATCATTCTAGTAGATCTTTGTCACCAGTATTCAGAAAGAATGAAACAAACAAAAGAAGTAAATTCAACCTCTGTTGCAATCTGCCCATCAAACGATTTTTTATTTCAACAAAGGGAAAACCTCGTTCACGGGGCAAATATTTTCAATTTATTTAGCGCAAAAATAAAGAAAATCCACCGCCGAAATTCCTTCCCGCCCATGATGATGTTGACGTTGTCTTTCAACCGACGAAGAAATGCATGAGGTCCGCATTTGAAAAAAAGAAGCGGAAAGCAAAAGAATTACCAACCACGTGAGCGAGAGAGAGAGAGTTCCATGATGTCTAAATGTTTTGCTATCGCGCGGTTTCTCTGGTGGTTTTTTCCTTTTGTGTTTTTCGGCGGGATGACGATTTTGGTTATAAATTTTCTCGCGAGTGAAAGAATTTTCGCTTGAACGGAAAGCGCAGGAGAAAAATATATGTGTGTCCGTATTTTCCTTACGAATGCATGAGGGCTTTTCGATTCTTTCTTTTTTCAGTTTTTGGGACCTAACTCGTCACATTTTGTGGTGTGAATTACTTGCTGACAGAGCCGTTAGAAAAACAAGGAATTTCCGCCTTTATCCGGTCTAAGATCCAGATAAAAATTCCGTGCCGTATATCACTTGAGGGGACTGCAGGCGGAAGTGTTTCGGTAGGTATGCATTTTCGGCGCGGGATGAGCAAGTTAACCCATGCGGGATGACACTTTGATCCCACCAGCTCGGGTTGAACCGTTTTTTTTTGGTCGCAGACTTTTTAAAGCCATTAACAGATACAAATCTAAACAAGCGTTTTCTTTAAATAAAGAACGTTGTTAAAAGACGGTGACAAGATTGATCCAAGCACTTGAAAGCTACGCTTCGGACGCCGATGAATGTTTGACCAATCTTGATCAATGCTCTTTGGGAAAAGTCTTCGATCGTCTATGTTAAAGAAAAATAACGCTAACGTTACCCAAAACATGATATCAAGATCGATATCGGGGATTTTAACGCTCAGGTCAGCCAGAAGGAGGAGTTAAAAATCGACAATTGGAAGATTCAGCTATCACCAGCTGACCAACGAAAACAGCCTTAGACTTATAGATTTCACCGTCTCCAAACCAATGGCCGTACGTAGTACCTTTTTCCACCACCGCCTTTCACACAAGTACACCTGAAGATCACCGTACCAAACGCAATGACAGGTCGACCACGTTTTGATAGACAGTCTGTTCTTCTCGGACATCAACGACGACAGATTCGTCGAGGCGCCAACACCACTATCTGCGCCCAAAACTTTCCATAGTGAAAAACATACGAAACTGACACCAGCCTCGGTTAACCATCACACGACTGAAGCAGCCTAACGTCGCAGCAGACTATGCGCCATCGCTCGAAGTAGCACTGCCGACAGAGGGCGAGCTTTACGAAGCTGTAGGTTCGACGAGGAGTGTTGGAGTATGATGGACGAAGAGAATGCCGCGCGGGCGGCAGTAGTGCAAAGACTCACCGGTCGAAATGTAGAAAATCACCGACAGTGGAAGAGGCAGCGAGTCCGAATTTTCCATGAGAAAAAGCACCGCCTGGATGAGGAGAAGCTTGAGGAACTGGAGCAGATGCATCGTTCCCAAGAAACACGAAAGTTCTATCAGAAACTCAACGCATCCCGCAAAGGCTTCGTGCCGCAAGCTAAAATAAGGACAGGGGCATCCTGGCGGACAATCGTGAGGTGATCCAAAGGTGGAAGCAGCACTTCGATGAACACCTGAACGGCGCACATGCAGGAGATCAAGACGGTGGGGGAAGGTACATCGCCGGCGTAGCCAACGACAGAGAGGAGCCACTCCCAACGATGAGTGAAGTTAAGGAAGCCATTCGCCAGCTGAATAGCAATAAGTCGGCTGGGAAGGATGGCATCGCAGCTGAGCTCATCGGACAAGTTGACCGATTCCCTACACCGGTTGATGGTCCAGATCTGGGACATAGAACAGCTACCGGAGGAGTGAAAGGAGGGGGTAATATGCCCCATCTATAAGAAGAGCGATAAATTGGACTGTGAGAACTACCAAGCGATCACTGTCCTCAATGTCGCCTACAAAGGCCCTTATTCTGCGCCGCGCGTGACGGGATGGTTGTCGACTCAACCAAGTCACTCTATTCCGGTACCCAGCAAGAAAAAAATAATGAATTCCGCCTCCAAATGAATAAATGGGTGATTTTCCGAAGGCGCAGCGGCTTTGAGATGCCGAATTTAGAATATTTTCGGTCTTTTTGTAAATTGAATAACATGTTTTGAATTTAAAATTGAATTCTGAAATTAAAGTTTTGAAGAGTTTTGTATTTAATGGTCTGAATAACCAATAACCAATACATTCTGAAAAAAATTAACTATTCGTTCAAAATCAGCAGTATCATGCAATGAAAAATTGAAATACAAAAATTGCTATTTTCCTACGAACAATTTTGCAAAACACCATCAAATTTTGAATTATGTTATTCAAATAACATGTTTTGATACTGTAATTTGGATTATTTAATCCAAAAAATTAACATAATCAAACATTTCAAAATACAGACCCCGTTAGTTTTTGGCAACACGCCCGTAAATTTTATGTTGCCAAAATCGAACGGTTTTTTTGTAACTTTTTTATTTCAAATTGTTAAAAATTGATGTAAAACCTAATATGAGTATAAAATTTTTCAATTTGGCTCAAATATTTTAGTTTTAAGCAGTAAATCATGGAAAAATTCATGTTTTTACAGTTAAAAATTATTATAAATAGGCCAAATTGAAAAACATCATGCTAATATTACGTTTTACATTAAATCTGAATCTGACATCTGAATCTGAAATCTAAATCTGAAATCTGAATCTGAAATCTGAATCTAAAATCTGAATCTGAAATCTGAATCTGAAATCTGAATCTGAAATCTGAATCTGAAATCTGAATCTGAAATCTGAATCTGAAATCTGAATCTGAAATCTGAATCTGAAATCTGAATCTGAAATCTGAATCTGAAATCTGAATCTGAAATCTGAATCTGAAATCTGAATCTGAAATCTGAATCTGAAATCTGAATCTGAAATCTGAATCTGAAATCTGAATCTGAAATCTTAGTCTGAAATCTGAATCTGAAATCTGACTCTGAATCTCAAATCTAAATCTGAAATCTGAATCTAAGTTTAAAATGTGAACATTGAACCTGAAATTCATCTGAATTTTGAATCTAAATCTGAAATCTGAATCTAAATTTTTTGAAATTGAATCTGAGATCCATCTGAATCTAAATTTTGATTTCTAAAATAACCTAATGTATTTTATGCAGTCAAATCACTGGATTTACCTAATTTTTGCGATTTCCATTATTGATAAATGTTGGGATGTATATATTATTATTTTTTTGTATTCATACTTTATTCAAGTTTTTTTCCATTTTCAGATGAATTTAACATAAACATGAATTATTTTCATAATTGTAAAATCAATGATTTTTTTAGAATATATTTGAACATTCATAAAACTTTTTTTTGTTAAATCCAGTTAATTCTACAACGAATCTGCAAAATTCGTTCGTTTCAAATCCGAAATTCCTTTTTTATGTCCCGGCAATGGTTATGTTCATGTATTGATTGTATTTAATTTTTTGCCATTGAAAAAAAAAATAAATTAAAAAAAAATTCTTTTAAATTTTCCTTCCTTTTTCCTACTTGCTTTTAAAATGCTGTAATCCGAAACTCCTTCTTCAATAAACGTATACAATAATAAGAAATGAAAAATTCAGAGAAAATCTTTAAGTATAATAATGTAGCAAAAATTCAAAATGACAAATCAAACAAATTTTACTGTTGAACTTTTTATTGCAAAGTTCTTAGAAAAACATTTCCTAAATTTCATTATTTTATAAACATAAATTTATTGCAACTTTGATTCCTTTTTTCAATATAGAATGTCGTTGAAATACAATCATCTTCTATCTTTTTTAAAATATTTTGAAAAATAACTTAAATGCACTCTGTTAAAATTTTCAAAAGATTTATTTTCAATTTAATTAACTGTCAAATCATTTTGAAAATTTTTCATATTTATTTATAATTAAATTCAAACGATTACAATTATTTTCAATGGGCTCTGCAGAAAAATATAGAAAAAAACGACAAAAATTGTTACAGCGCAGCTCGGATCCGAATCCCATCCTATGTATGCACCCTTCGGGCATCGTGCTCTGGTACGATGTCCGAGGGGCGTTTCTTCCGCATCGGAGCTTTCTGATGAATCACAAGCCACTCACTCGAAGGTCGCGTTCACTTTAAGGCGGCTCCGGTTGCAATTTTGTTTCAATTAAAATTTCGCATTTTATTTAAGGGATTTTTGCAACCAAATCTTCCCTGGCATCATGCAATCTAACTGTTGCCACTGAGGGCAAGAGGAGATGTGCACGGTGCGAGTTTTCTGGTCCATCCGGGCCCGGATTAATTACTAAAATGTAGGTACATTGAGATTGAAATTTTGAAAAATCCTAAGGAAAAATAATTTCATTTGTTTTCATGATTTTTTATAATTCATTAACTAGCTATTAGTAATTCAAAATTGTGAACAGTTTCGAAAAGTCGAAACCCCGAGGCATATTCATAATTTTTAATCTTTTTATTTAGTAGACGTTACTTTTTTAACACGTATCTAAAAATTCTTTGAATTTGGTGTAAAATAAATAAAAAAAATTAGAAGAAACTGCAAATAGCTTCACGAACACTAACGCTGATAGCAGATCGTGAATCATGAGCAACCGGACCGGCTTCAGCGACAGTACCGGATTCAGTACACACAAAAAAAGCATAGTAAAACTATTAAATCCGTGGTTTAAATAAACAACAGGCAACCATATTTTTGAGTCAAATACGTTTTGTTGTTTATAATACCTTACGCATAGCTATTTTACCATGTGCTCAATTTGGCTGCGCATAGTAAATTCGACTGCGTTTTAGTAAAATTGGCAATGAAACGATACACATTATTTTACTTCGTGCCTAGTAAAATTGATATGAAACATTGAAACTAGTATGTGTTATGATAAAGATTAGTATGCGCAAGGAGTTTGATTTAAATAGTAAAATTAATTACTATGTATGTTTGTTAGTTTATTTGCATGCATGCATTATAACATTATTTAAAACATAAAAATTCACACTTCCGACACACGTCGGTCAATTTTAGTGTGTTCTCCCGATGCGCTGGAAAGATTTCCAAAGTTATGAAACTTGAAAGCCGTTCAAAATTTGTTTGTTTACTCACGGGTTTGATGATTAATGATCCTACATTAGTACAAACAACAAGAATGTTTACCATGGTAAAATTATCATACACACTGATGTTTTTGAGTCAATAATGTTTTGTTCTCAAAAGAACTATGTGTGTAGTATTTTGTTGATAGTAATTGTAGCCACAATGTCCAAATTACTATGCGGACGCTAGTTGTAATAGAAATTATGATGAAATTGTCATGACCATAGTATTTTCGACAACAAACATTGAGAGTTGTCGAAAATTACCAGGTACATAGTAATTTCAATACTATTTCATGCGCGCTTTTACAAAATTGATGTTATACTTAGCGTGGTTGAAAATACTTTAACGCAGAAATCGTAAAGTTATCATGACAACGTCTTTGGAATACCCATGCAATTTTTTTCCGTGTAGGAATGTGTTAGGATACGCGAGGGCCATCACGATACACTTCATGGCATCCTGTCGGGTGTAGCCGTGTACGTTCCGGGTAGCTCGATCATGACAAGGCCAGCTCACTGTTTGTATCCTAGAGGACGTCGGTCAACAGACGGTACAGCTTGTTAATTGAGCCTCCAGCTGACCGACTCCGGGAAAGACTTCCTTTACCTGGTCGCACTGCTTCGCCCCGTTCAAGCGGAATGGAAACGATAATTCACACCACCGACTCTAGGACCGCTCCCGTCGATTTCTTCCATCAGCACTCGTCCTCGTTGATTTTCGCCTTAAGCTGGCCGCAACACGTCGCGAAAACTTTTAAATTTTCCGAAGAATTATCGGGGCTCATCCAGTCACTCAGCTAGGAATTAACTTCTGTCACTTGCTATCACTTGCTGTCACCTCACTTAAACCGACTGTCGGAATAAGGTTTAAGGAATAAGGTGGCAAGAGTCGAGTGACGGTGGGGTGACTCGCCAATCATCACGTCACGCGCGGTGCAGAATAAGGGCCAAAGTGTTTTCCCGAAACCTATATACTACGCCGCCTAACGCCACAAACAGATTCGTAGGAAGTCATCAGACCGGATTTTTGGAGGGACGGTTTACGACGGATCAGATTTTCACACCGCGGCAAATCCTCCAAAAATGCCGTGAACATCTTGTCCCTACACACCAACATGGACGAAAATGGCTTTCCCGGGAAGCTGACTACACTGATCACAGCTACAATGGATGGAACGCAGTGATGAGTGCGAATCTCGGGTAGATTTTCGACGTTGATATAGTCGGTTGATCATTTGCGGTGGTGAAGGAGATCTACCACAAACTAAAACGCGAAGCAGGAAGAATTGGGTCGATGATTAATACGTCCAAGACCAAGTATAAGCTGGCTTGCGGATCCGAGACCGACCAAGCCCGCTTGTCCTACATATAATAGGGTAGAAGCACTAGTTATTGAACAGGTACCAGATATTGAACACTAGTAAAACATTTACCGATTAAAACAATAATATACAGTAGAAAAATGAATCAAAATTCGTTGTGCCACTGTTGAAGCATTTTCTACCTATGTTCAAATTTTTATCAAGAATCTCGGACTCTTAAAGCCACACTCCCCGAAACTTGAATATGTGTTCAAATTTTGGCTCGGTTTTTCGACTGGATGAAGAAAACAGCCTATTTTTGATTGGGGGGAAAATTGGATAAAAGACAAATAAACGTCTAAGATAATGATTTAGTGTTTTCAACTCAGTCTTTTTGAATGATTTCTGGAAGAGTGGCAGCCTTTATCATCCTTATTTTCTTAAAATTTAACAAATTAAAGTGTTCAATCATTGGATCACAGAAAACGCCAATGTTTCAAATATTGAACGTTCAATCTTGCAGTACTCGTTTCGTAAAGAAATGCATGTACCAGTTATTGAACAAACATCGGTTGGTGTTTGGAAATGTAAACAAACTATTTCTTGGTTGCTAGTGTAGAGATAGGCGATTAATAATATAGAAAATAAAACTGAAATTAAACATAGCACAATATGACTATGAAGTAGAAGTCATTCGAAAACCCATTAAAATCACACAGATTTATGGCTATATCTCCTTCGTTTGCTTGAATTACTATGTAAATGTTAGTAATTTACAACCCTGTTAATAAGAGATTTACCTAAACGAACAATTCATCACAAAACAAACATTGATTTAAGTGTGATTTTGAAGAAAAGTTTAATTTTGGGTATACAATTCTTCAAAAGTTGGTTGGTTTCGCAAGAGCTCTGAGATGGTGTTCACTATCACGGACATCTCTTCTATAGTTCATGTCATAGCACACCTTGGAAGATTATTCTTGTGACAGTTGTTTACCAGTGAAAAAGTTAATAAAGATGGAGACGAAGAAGGAAGCCCCGGGTCCCTCTGCCAAAAGGGATAATCCAACCACCATCACCACAACCAAGAAGAAGGAAGCGCCGGGTCGAAGCAGCGGTTCGAAAGTCGAACCAAAACCGACAGCTTTGAAGACGGCGGCCGCCCGCAAGCTGTTCGAGGTCTCGTTGTTTGGAGACGATTCCGATGCAGAGGGTTACGACAGCTAGCTCAACCAAAATCGCCCCTGCAAGGCATACTATCAAGTGAAATACCCCTGAATATATGCAATGATATTCAATGTTTACGTGTTCAATAATTAGAACATTGCCTGTTCAATATTTGAATCATTGTGTTTAATCATTGGGACAAAAGTAATTTTGAATCAAAAGGCTTAAATAATAAGTTCAAAACATATTTCCTCGAAAAAAATATATAGATTCGAAGCAGAGAAATAAGCTTAAGTTACGCTATAAAAATTTTATCAGAAAAACCTTTCGTTATTATTTATTGGCCACAAATGTGTTGAATCCCAAAGATGGTGTTCAATATATAGTGTTCTTACCCTAACATGTTGAGATTCGTCTCATCGAAGCAATCGATGAGATAAATAGCAACACACGCATGATGTTTGTTTATAAGGAATGAACAATTAGTAATCGTAACCATGGACATAGTTTAGTGTTTAAGGTAGCGAATTAGATAGAAATAAAGTAGGTTTTTCAAGTTCTACCACCAACCAGAACAAGTCTCCCTTTTCCACTGCCTAAGTGCTGCTTCAACCACAGGTTATGGGCCCAGAACTATTGGGAAGAAGGAGAAGCGGAAACAAGAGTGGACGCTCATCCAGCCAAGAAGCCGATGGAAGGACAACGAGCCGAAGCCAAGGAAAGTCAACGAGCCGGGAACCATGGAAGGTTGTAGGACCAGGATCCATCTGGAAGGTCGTTGGACCGGGAAACCAGGTGGATGTCGACAAGCCAGGAAAAACGGTGGTCGTCGGATAGGTGCCTAGGGAGGCCGTTGGTCCGTTGCGAGCTGACCGGAATCCATAAGAAGGTCGGCGAGCCGGGAGCCAGAGGAAGGTCGTCGTGCCATTGGTGAGGCGTCGAGCCAATAGGAACCAAACAAGGTCGTCGGACCGGATCTACTGGGAGGTCGTTGGATCGGTGCCATGGAAGGTCGTAGCGTTGGGACCACGAATGCGCTCGTCGGGCCAGAGCCACTGGAGGTCGTCGGACCGGAAGCCATGAAGGTAGGCGGGCCGGTATCATGGAACGTCGTCAAGTGAAGAACCAGGTGGTGGTCGTCGGACCAGGAGTCAAAAGTGAACTTGTGAGCGGGATACCACGGAAGATCGCCAAGTCGATGCCATGGAAGGTTTTCGGACTGGAAAGCCAAGTGAAAGTCATCGTGCTGGACCACTAGAAGCGTTAGGCTTGAGGAAAGTCTTTGAGGTGGAATGGAAGCTTCGAGTCGTAGGAAGGTCGTCGGGCCAGAGCCATTGGGAGGTCGTCGGACCGGAAGCCACTGGAAGACAATGACACCAGCCGTGAGATCCGGAGGCGAATTATCAGCGGAAGTCGTGCCTACTATGGACTCCACAAGCAACTGCGGTCGAGAAGACTTAGCCCTCGCACAAAGTGTAACCTGTACACGACCTTTATTAGACCGGTTGTCCTTTGCGGGCACGAAACGTGGATATTGCTCGAGGAGGACCTACGCACACTCGGAGTATTTGAGCGACGAGTGTTAAAAACCATCATAGGCGGCGTGCAGGAAAACGGAGTGTAGAGGCGAATGATGAAACTCGAGCTCGCGCGACTCTACGGCGAACCCAGTACCCAGAAGGTGGCGGAAGCTGGATGGATATGCTGGGCAGGACACTTTATGAGAATTCCGGACGACAGTCCTGCAAAACAGGTGCTTGCTACGAATCCAGTATCAGTGTTTTTTTTTTCATACTTCCCTTTTGACACGTTGAACAGCCAACTTCGGAATAAATAAGCCTTGATGCTTAAAATTCCTTGCGAAAAAAATATATTTCCTTTTTTATTTACCAAAAATGTGAAAAAATGAGATAATTTAACACTTTAAATAAGGAATCGAGAGTAAAAAACATAAAGCAAGTTAAGCTTCAAAAACTCTACAGGTATGTGTTGTTTCAAGGAATTACGAAATGTAATTTGAAATTTCTTACAAAATAGAAAAAAGGTTTAAAATAATACAATAATGGTATGAAAAAACTTGACTATAACCTCCATAATAAACATGTTTCGGACTAACGTTTGTTTTTCAAAAAGAAGGGTACCGGGTACCCCGGTTGGAAATTTTTGGAAAGATCAAAGATCGTTCCGGCAAGTTTTACGACCCAATCGGTAACGAACCAGCCGGCCAATAACCAGATGATAAACACCGAAAATTCCTCAATCGTTTCCAATAACCGATAAAAATCTATCCGAAAATCCATCGCCAAAAGGCCACCATCACCGCCGGGTGTTTGTACCTAGAACGTACAGAACGACCACGAAAATTAGTTGTGGGGCATAAAACTTTTCAAAAAACAAACAAACAATCGCTCAAATAAATACTGCTACTATTGACTCAAAAAGAGTTGTTGCCCGTTGGGTGGTTTGGTATCTTTTGGTCCCGGTTTTTGTTGTTATCCGGTTGGGGTTTTCGTGAAGAACCTGCTGCCATAATTGCCTCTAAACCGTTTGGTGGCGCGGTATCATAAAAATTGCCACCGCGTGGCCAAATCTCGTAATCGCGAGGCCAACATCAGAAGATGTTCCGCGTCCGTGTCTTCTATTCTCGATCCTCGCGATTCTATCACGGAACATACTGGGGGAGCTCAATCGGGAATTCACATACGCCGGAGCGAGCTCACGAGATGATACGATTGTTAAAGAGTGAATTGTTTTGTGGAAAACCACCCACATTGTGGCCGGGAAAGCTGTAAAATTTGGCCGCCTAGTTTCGGTTTAACGAGCTCGCTGACAATGGTGTGGTAATTTTACAAATAAACAGCACCGAACCGAATCAATCCGAAGCCGGTAGGAACCTTATTGTTATTTCTCAGAGGGTACAGAAAAAATTATAAAAATATGTATGTCTGGAAAATTTATGATTGCAAATATAAAAATTTAAAATTTAACATAAAAAATGTAAATTTTACATTAAAATTTGAAAATTTAAAATTGAATATAAAAACTGATAAAAAATAACTGATGTAAAATTTTAACATTGAAAATATTCCGAAAAATATTACATACATCGAATCAAAAGTTGAAAATCGCATGCCGGCCATGGTAAATTGAAATTCAATAATGTATATCCCAAAAGTTCTAAAAATTAAAAGCTTCAAATTAAATTATCAGAAATTGGACAAAAACTATAAAAACGGATTTATAAAAAAAAACAAAATTATTAATGATAATTGACGAAATATGAAAAAAGGGTTTATTATTTGAACAAAAATCCCAATATTGAAAATAAAGTTTAAAAAGTCAAAACTTTAAAAGAGAGCATTTAAAGTTAACCGAAAATCGAAATTAAAAATATAATAAAATCAAAATTTGATAGAAAAAAAAACTAAAAGGGAAATTGAAAGTAGGAAATAAAAAATAAGAAAAAAACAAAAACATAAAAAAAAATCAGAAATTGTAATTAAAAATCGAGTAAAAATCGAATAAAAAACCGCGAATGAAAAATTTACATAGAATATTTGAAAGCAAATATGAAAAAAAGCTGCGAATATTAAAACAGGTTTAATGTAATTAAATACGAAAATTTCCCTTTTTTGATTTACAAGTTTAATAAACTTAAGAAATTTCAATTCAAGATTCCTTAGTGAAAATATGTACCTCAAATTTATAAAAAAAAAAAAACAAAAAAAAAACGCATCTTAAGCAACGAAAGTAAGGAAAATTACTTCTGTTTTATTAAAAAACGTGAAAAATAAAAACAAACGAAACTCTACAGTACAAAAAAGTTTTTATGTGCCGGGAAACTGCTCCTAACTTTAGGTTAATAAGGGTGGGACCGTAACCACTGCCGTAACCGTCGCCGCAATCAAATTTGTACCTCAAAAATATTAATGTAAATCGTTGATAATTCAAACAGAGCTAAAACTAAAAATATTAAAGCAACAATCAAAAATATCAAAAATAAAAATAAAACGAAAGCTGTTCAAATAGAATTTAGAAATTAAGTATGATTCGATAACCGAACAACGCAAACAGACAAAAAAAATCTAAAAATTATAAAAATGTAGAAAGAATGATATTTGTACCGGGAAATAAGTAAGGCGGATGTATTAAACCAGAGGAGAATTATAAATTTTATATCTATCGTAAAAAAAATAACGTTCATAAAAAAAAAATTTTAAACACGAAAAGTCTAACAACTTAATGAAGAAGCGAGTTTTGATAAATTGAAAAGTTTAAACAATTTTATAAAATTAAGAAAACTTAAACGAAAAAAAAAAATTGAAAGTAATGCCAAAAATTCATTCACGATAAGATCATTCTTCAAATTCATCATTTCTCAAAGAAAAATTTTAAAAGGATAAATATAATGTTAGAAAATAAAAAAAGTAGAATTTATAAATTCTGCCTTTTGGATTTCGTCTTCGAGGGAGAAATCCTTCTCAGGATCGCTTATAATTTCTATAGAAATGAGAACTCAAGCGCTCGAATTCACCTATGAAGGTTTTGGTCTTGGATAGCATGGCCTATTCCCATTCCCAGGTTCAAAAATTCACCATTTATTCCAAAATAAACTCGCCACTGGTTTGCGTCCCGCATTCGCGATTCGCGATTCCCGTCAGCTGATTTCCACTGTTTTGACAGCTAGCAATTCCGTCGCAGCTAAAAATCGCGTTTTTTCTCCGTGATGTGTTGTTAAATTTTCGATAGGTTTTCTCGTAAATTTGATCGCAATTTGCCAGCCAATCCAAAATGTATTTGTTATAAAAGTAAAAAGCTTTATAACCCCCTGAGCGAAGAACATTCTGCACGACTAATCAACAAACTCATCAACAACAACAACAAGGTGTCTCCGTAAACAAACGGTCTTCCGGGTTTCTTTTTTCGCAACAAATGGCCTACGATTTGCACCAGCTGATGCCGGTTCTGTATTTTGGTGATTGCCAGCAAATCAACCTTTCGTCGACCGTTATCCGGTATACCGACCGTGAACTAGGCAGCAACTATTGACGCGACTGTCTCGGTTAAAGTGTGCGAGGAAACTTTGAGCGGAA
>NC_073693.1:52711742-52748958 GCF_029784155.1 Uranotaenia lowii
ATGATCTTAGTTTTGTCATGATCTTCCACGTGGAAAAAGAATTTTTGATGAAACATCAATAAGTCACACAAACGCAACCAGTTTTCAAATCATAGCTTGTAGGGAATCATGGGCCACACATCTTGAATCACCTATATTTTTATGTTTTTATACACATTCAGAACTTAAAATACGTTTTTCCTATCTGTAAAGTTTTCTTATGCCAAATGAATAGTTATGAAAAATATTTTGTCCATCTTATATAAGAAATTTTGCCAAAACGTTCGCGAGCCAAGTTTTGGAATCTATTCGATCATACACAGCTCTCTTTTTTATTTCATCATCTGAAATTGCCTTAAAATAGCGAAGTTTTGGGTCAACTCATAAACTTTGCATGTTATTTGGTCAATTTGGATTTGGTGGCCCATGATTCCCCACCATTTTTCAAAATCCAAAAAATATTGCTTTTTTTCAAACAGTCAGAATTAGGGGAAAATAACTTATTGAATTTTGGAAAAATATACCTAATGGTACCTTGAAAATGTAGAAAACCATACCATTTTTATTTTCATTTTATCTTTTATAATAAAGAAGTTATGGAACAACGAAAAAAAGTGGCCCATGATTCCCCACTCTCCCATATATCATTTTCGATATTTTGTCTCAAATATTTTGCATCTCAATTTTTTTATACTTTAAAAATTGTTTATTTTAGATCAGATGGAAATAAATATGGTTATGATACTGATTAAGGTCGGTTACAGCTAAAGGTAAGCTTAGGATGTCTTGAGGTAAGTTGGGTATAAAGGTGAGATTATTCTGTTGTATAACAATTTCATCAGTTGCCAGCTGGGCAGGTATCTACACGCATGCGGAATACCTGTCGAAGATTCATAACACTGAGAATGTTATGAATTTTATACGGTTGCGAAACTGTCTGCTCGTTCTACAAATAAGACATACACATACACGAAATTCATTCATTACATGACAGTTCACACGAAGCCATGGTGTCGGGTATGTGCTAATTTGCATTGAAGATTGGCCGAACTTATAATCTAAAGAATGCAATTTAGCGCATACGTTGGCGAAACTGCGGTGAATCCGTGCACCCATGGTGGATTATCTACATACATACATACATACTGCAGAACGTTACAAAAACTTGATTTCATTTACAAATTTGTTGGAACCTGCAAAACGATTAGATTTTTGCATTAAAATTTATCTAAAATTCAATTTGGATTGGAACTTCTTTAAAAATTCGTTTAATGAGGAAAAGTAAACAAATAGAAAACTTTTATAATTTTTTTTTGCAAAACTAAAAAGTACTTGAAGTCTTGAGAAAAGTTAAAAATTGATTCAAAGCTTTTATTTCAAAATGTTATGTTGTTTTCAAGTTTTGTTAAAAAAGTACAGAACTTCTTTAAATAGTTTTAAACTATTTTGAAATGTTATTTCAATAACAAAAGCTGATAGAAAAATTGCATATTTAGATTCCTTGTGTAATTTATCAAAACTTTTCTAATGTGAGGTTCAGCATTTAGAATAAAACACGAAACAGAAAATAAAATTTTGATTGAAATTTGTTTCTTGAAGATTTTCATATCAATTTGACACTCCAAGCTAAAATCGTCATAACTCTTTTTATATCTAACCGATTACAATAAAACTTATATCACTAAAAACCTTGTAATGTTTAGAACATTATATATAGCTAAAGCTTCTAGTTTTCTCGTTATTCAGCATGAAAGAAAAAAAAATCCGAAAAAAACATGCCTCAGGAAAACTGCTGTAGTTCATATAATACACGCCCAAAAAAAAATAATTGCCTTATGCATATGAAAGCTGAAGTTAATGTCTATATCATGAAGCCAAGAAATATTTTTTTATTTTTTTTTTTCAATGAAATGGTCACAAAAAGTTCAAAAGAGTGGTCTGAAAAACCTACTTTTCATTAGATTGCTAGTAAAAACTGCTTGAGCGGTGGAAGATCTTTTAAAAAAAATTTTTTACAAATTGAAATTTTATCTTTTATCTAATTTTAGTTTTTACTATCAATCGAATGAAACGTAGGTTTTTCAGACCACTTTTTTGAACTTTTTGTGATTCTTTCATTAAAAAAAATTAAAAAAAAATAATTTCTTGGCTTCATGATGTAGACATTAACTTCAGCTTTCAATTGCATAAGTCAAATATTTTTTTGGACGTTTAATATATGAACTACAGCAGTTTTTCTGAGGCATGTTTTTCGGATTTTTTTTCTGTCATGCTGAATAACGAGAAAACTAGAAGCTTTAGCTATATCTAGTGTTCTAAACATATTTTAAAAGCATTACAAGGTTTTTAGTGATATAAATTTCATTGTAATCGGTTAGAAGTTAGATATAAAAAGAATTATGACGATTTTATCTTGGAGTGTCAAATTGACACTCCTAGTGCTGATTAGGGTAGTGAAATCTAATGCGGATGAGGGTTAATAAAATCTTTTTTTTAGCAATCTCTCCCACGGAGTAGAAAATTTTGAATATTGAAAAGAACAACAACTAGGAAATGTTTTAAGTTTTTATAGAAATTCCAGCCTATGCGATTATTTTGTAGACTGCGCATGTGTTTTACATTCTACTACTCAAATAACACACGACGTATTACAGGACACGACACTTAACGTTCTTACTAACGGAAAAAAGGAACTAAAAATTACCTTTTTGTCGACCGGTTTCGGGCTCAGGCCCATCTACAGGACGATGTCCGACTGTCGGACAATTCGGAGGTCATTTTTAGTTCCTTTTTTCCGTTAGTAAGAACGTTAAGTGTCGTGTCCTGTAATACGTCGTGTGTTGTTTGCGTAATTAAAAGTTTTTACGTTGGCACAACCCACTAAAATGAGTTACATTCTACATTCAAAATTTACCATATAAATTGTAAGCCTTGAATTTTGAGTGACCACCACCGAATGAATCCAAATTTTGGATCCAAAAGGGTTATGTTTTGATTAAAATCTAGGTTTTTAATATTACTCATGTTGAAATGTATTTTTTTTTCTTTTTTTTTTGCTAATGAATTTCGATAATTCATTAAAAAGAAGTTTCAAACCAAAGTGATATTTTACATTTTCAAATGATCTCTCTTTTTAACTGATTTAATTTTTTTTTTTAAATGAACCCTTCTTTAAAAAAAAATTATTTAACCACAACTAACCTGCTTCTTCCACATCCGTGCTTGTGGATTCTTCCGGTTTCAGATCTTGTTGGCCAATTTGAATTTTGCCTACCGATGCTGCCTGTGTTACACCGCAAAAGATCACCATTACCAGTCCGAGTGACACCAGGAGCGTCGCCATAATTGATGGCGTTGACGGGTAACTCCTCCTTCTACTGCTTCTGCTGCATTCACACATCATCGTTGAAGTAAGTTCCGTTCCGTTTCGTCGCTTGGTTTTATGATTGATCCGCCCTCGAGTCGCCAATCGAATAGTCGCCACTACTGGGGAGTTGTGAAGATTGATTTGCTTGAGGTTTTGTCACTGCAATGATCATGAATGAGAGAAGGAAAAACGGAACAATAAGTATTGGTTGTTGAGGAATGATCAAATGTCTTCGCAATCGATTGCAAAACTACTGGAGGAAACCTCCAAGATCCGTAAGCACTACTTTCTTTGGAGATTTTTTTTATTGCTGTAACTGTAAGACGATTGAATTCGATCGAGAAATTGTGCATAAACAAATCATGACTGAAGGGTGATTTGCTGACTTGTTTTCCCACAGATTGGCAGTTCATCATCTTAAGCTAAAATTTTCAAATAGTTTTTGAATCCGCCTTTACTAGGGCACCGACCCACAAGAATTGGGACAAATCGTTCGTTACATGATCGCCAAATCGTTGTTTTCGCCGGAGCTCCCTCAATTATGTAATTTGAAATTGGTCAGTGTCACAAATGACTTCATCCGTCTCTGATTTGGATGGGTTTATTTTATTACTGTTTCTCTCGAAGACTGCGATCAGTATCGATCGGCCGAAGAAAGCCGGAGGCCCCAATGAGGTTGGACAACCAATTAAACAATCTTTGAATCACCACATCAGCACCAGCCCCATCCAGCCATTGACAAACTTTTTTCAGGCTCCGGTCTTTTCAGAGCTTTTAGTATTTCAACCAGCCGGCATTTGTCAGGTGGGTAATCGGAATGTTATTGAGGAAATGTTGTGTAGTGGTGACTGCATGGGACTCCGGATGACGGTTGAGATTTGCGACGAACGAATCATCAAAGAAGAGTTAATCATAGAGCTCGTAGTATGTAATTTTGAAAGAAAATATATGGAAGGATATTTATGTAAGCTGGTTACGTTTGAAATTTTGAATTTCTATGGATCATTTCTTGGTTGATTATATAGATTTGTAAGAAAGGAAAAAGATCTGAAGAAAGTGATCTATCTTAAACCACAAAAATGACAAAAATGACAAAAATGACAAAAATGACAAAAATGACAAAAATGACAAAAATGACAAAAATGACAAAAATGACAAAAATGACAAAAATGACAAAAATGACAAAAATGACAAAAATGACAAAAATGACAAAAATGACAAAAATGACAAAAATGACAAAAATGACAAAAATGACAAAAATGACAAAAATGACAAAAATGACAAAAATGACAAAAATGACAAAAATGACAAAAATGACAAAAATGACAAAAATGACAAAAATGACAAAAATGACAAAAATGACAAAAATGACAAAAATGACAAAAATGACAAAAATGACAAAAATGACAAAAATGACAAAAATGACAAAAATGACAAAAATGACAAAAATGACAAAAATGACAAAAATGACAAAAATGACAAAAATGACAAAAATGACAAAAATGACAAAAATGACAAAAATGACAAAAATGACAAAAATGACAAAAATGACAAAAATGACAAAAATGACAAAAATGACAAAAATGACAAAAATGACAAAAATGACAAAAATGACAAAAATGACAAAAATGACAAAAATGACAAAAATGACAAAAATGACAAAAATGACAAAAATGACAAAAATGACAAAAATGACAAAAATGACAAAAATGACAAAAATGACAAAAATGACAAAAATGACAAAAATGACAAAAATGACAAAAATGACAAAAATGACAAAAATGACAAAAATGACAAAAATGACAAAAATGACAAAAATGACAAAAATGACAAAAATGACAAAAATGACAAAAATGACAAAAATGACAAAAATGACAAAAATGACAAAAATGACAAAAATGACAAAAATGACAAAAATGACAAAAACGACAAAAACGACAAAAATGACAAAAATGACAAAAATGACAAAAATGACAAAAATGACAAAAATGACAAAAATGACAAAAATGACAAAAATGACAAAAATGACAAAAATGACAAAAATGACAAAAATGACAAAAATGACAAAAATGACAAAAATGACAAAAATGACAAAAATGACAAAAATGACAAAAATGACAAAAATGACAAAAATGACAAAAATGACAAAAATGACAAAAATGACAAAAATGACAAAAATGACAAAAATGACAAAAATGACAAAAATGACAAAAATGACAAAAATGACAAAAATGACAAAAATGACAAAAATGACAAAAATGACAAAAATGACAAAAATGACAAAAATGACAAAAATGACAAAAATGACAAAAATGACAAAAATGACAAAAATGACAAAAATGACAAAAATCACACAAATCTCAAAAATGACAAAAATGACAATAATAAAAAAATAATGCAAAAAACTAATGAACTGGAACAAATTGCACGAAAACTTGTATGCAACAAAATTGCATACTATATCAGTGCACAAAACTTATAAATCAAGTAAATTTTTTTGGAAAATTCAATAAAATTAAGAATACAAAAGAAATTAAAGGATTTTTAGAAATTTCGAAGGAGGGGAGGGGGGGGAGGGTGACAAAAAAGAAATTGATATTTGTTCCGGCCTTAGCAAGGTCCAGTACATGTCGGTCCAATAAATTCAATCAGCTGTAACTTGCCGATCACGGATCCAAATTTCGCCAACTTGTTGGCCTTGTTGAATTACCTGAAGTGTTTTATTTTAGTTTGTAGAACTTTATTTTCCTCCAAAATCGAAGAATTTTGATATTTACATAAAAATGAAGAGGTTACTTTTTTTTTGAAAAAAAAAAAACTTTAACTTCGCTTACGTTTTTCAATAAATAGTTTTACTCTTCGTCAAAAATTCTGGATATTGCTTCACATTTTCAAAGGCGATGGGAAGAAAGAAAGAACATTGCCGCAAATATCATAAATTTCTCGAAAAAGATCCAACGGCTCACTGGCATTGAGTTTTTTACTTTTCGATCGTGTCATTTTTTTGAATTTTCAACAGTACACAAATTTTTTAAAAAAATCTTGAAAACAAAGTCGTTTTGAAGTCAAAAAATCTTATCGGTTTTTATTGAAATCCACCCTATTCACATCACATTTAACATGCAATATTTCTTTTAATTATTGAGGTACAAGGATAAAAATTATGTTGCTAAATATAATCTTCAGAATCCGAAGAATCTAATGGAATATGATTTACTGTTTTTTTTTAAATATATGTTGTAAAAATATTTCAATAACAAGGAAAAAATATCAAAACCGTGCATTTGTTGTTGGAAATTATTTGCCTTTTGCTATTTTCTCCAAGTACCCCACAGTGGGAAAACGCTGGCCATCAGCCAAAAATAAATTATCTCATAATATTTTTAGTTTTTTTTTCTACAGCCTTCAAGTGTCCTTATCTCAAGTTTTGACGTGATCTATAAATTCGATTTTTCTATGATTTTTCAAAGTTACTTAAAAAGACGTTTAGATATTTTTTGGAAAAAAGTGCACTGTTTCGAAACCCTCTGTTGAAGCCATCAAATCTTTTTAGCGTCAAGGGAAAAGTTGTTTGAAACACAATGTTTAACAAATTTCTTTCATTAAAAAAAGATAAATGTTATCACATTCAAAATAATTATTCAAATCATTATTCAAATCTGTTTTGGTGTCTTCAATTCTCGCTTAAGATGTTAATTAGAGCTTAGATTCGAAGTGTTAATAATAAAAATCATGTATTTATTCTATTGAACCTGTTATTTTAGGATAAAAGCATTTTATAAACATGATGACGGCATTCTTTACCTATAATTTTTAGAAGTCAAAATATTTCATCAAAAGGTATGAAAACCTTGTATGAATTTTTAAATTTTTTTGAGTTTAAAATTCTTTCTTGCCTTATGTTCAAAGCGTATCACCCTCAAAATGCATTGATTAGATATGTTGTTTTGTCACCCATTTCGTCGAACGGCCGTAGGAGCATTTAACTGATTAGGCGCATTTAGGAACACTTTCCCCTACGAATTTTCTCATGAAGTAAATAGTGATCAATAACCTAGATTCTAGAATAGCATACCCTACCAATCCTTTTTAATTTTTTTTGTAAAGGTCCTTAACTTAAGATTGAGAATTGTTGGATTTTCAAATACGGATGAAATTTTCAATGACATTAGTGTAGGTTTAAAAAAACCCGAAAATTTTTGAAAATCAAATACTTAATTCCATTAATGTTGAACTTCCAACGCCCGAGGTACCAACAAATTAAAAGTTTTATCAGTTTGTCCTCGGAGGAAAGCTACTTGTGCGTTTTTGATTGTTTGGAAGCAAAAAAAATCAAATTTTCGAAATATTATATGATTTATTTATCACCGCATTCCGTGAAATTCGTAGTTTACGCCAGTATAAATTTTGTAGGTGTTTTCTGAGGATAGCAGCAATCAAAGTAGGCTGTCGGGTTTCGAAATATTTGCGAATAGTTTTAACTTCTTACCTTTTATTCAAATAAAATAAAAAACTCATCCTTAAAATTATTGTTTGTTTGAATACGAAAACTAAAAAATAAACAATTGCGGTGTACCTTTAATCGTTTTCCTACGCCATAAAGGAACGTTAAAAAAATACATTGAAGTAAAAAATATCTTTCAACAAAAAAGATACCTCTACATTTTGATATCTAGTTAACAATTTCGAAACCAAACAAAAAAGTAATGTATCTGGCGTTTCCACTATTTATTCTCGACGGTCCTTAGCTTAACTTAAACAGAAGTTGGTATTTTCAGTGTTAAAAACTTGTCCCGAGAGATAAAAATCAGTTACTGTGTGGGGCAAGTTGAGAACACCTCGCGGCAGAATTAGTTTTCTTTGAAATATAAGCTTGTAAGATTTACAATGGCAGGGTCCAGTGGGGTAACTTTTCGTATTCAGTAAAGTGTTTGAAAAACTTCTAACAATAGCCTGCAAACTAATTCAATAATGAAAATAATATTTTATACAACCTGCAATACGGCTTCAAAGCCGGCTGCAGTACACTGATAGCTATGTGTAAACTGATTGAATCTGCCATAAAAAATAATGACACAAAAAAAATCGTTGGAGGATTGTTTCTAGATTTGAAAAAAGCCTTTGATACTTTAGATCACGAAATTCTCCTCAAAAAACTTGATCGGTATGGTATAAGAGGTGTTGCTAATACCATCATTAAAAGCTACCTTACAAATAATTTCTATCGACCAAACAGAAAGCTCTTTAGAACCCCTTGATGTGGGTGTACCACAAGGCAGTAATATTCGGCCATTGTTATTCTTATTATACATCAACGATTTAAGCAATCTACCTTTACACGGCATTCCCAGACTGTTTGCGGATGACACTGCTTTGTTTTATCCTGAAATTTGCCCAAAGATTATAGCTAAACAAATGGAAAAAGCCTTAGAAATTCTTCACAAATACCGTCAACTGGGGCAACATGCAACAATTTTCAACTTCAATTGCTTCTAAAAAACTTATGTTCACAGTTAATCGTATCCTTTATGCATCAAAAGTTTTAAGGATGCTGGGACATCAAATTGGCGTAGTTAAAAAAATTATTGGTTTCTTCAGTTATTTTTAATTTTCTAAAAACATGCGATTTTCACCCTTCTTAGAAAATGGGGTAACTTGCAACAAACTTTGTTTTTAATGAAGAATCTTATGAACACGTACGAAAATTCATAATTTTTTATATATTTGCGATGTCTTAAAGACCATTACGCATGACAACACCAATTGCAGTAGTTTTTGGGTCTGTATAAACAAATTTTCACATTTTTTTCTGAAAATAAGGATGCTGCATACATTTAGGGGTTAAATAATACTACGAAAAATTCTAAAAGCTGAAATCATAAAAATAAATGTTTGGATGAATGAAATTTAAATGTTTACAAACGCGTGATTCAAAACATTCATATTCCAACACTTGGAAACGAGATTTACAAGGTATTTCTTTGATTTGCATTTTGTTGCATTTAACCCCAGACACCTAACTGAATATTAAAAATATTCATTTAAAAAAATTGGGTGATTGTTCGAAAAATATTTTTAGAGAAACAATGTTGATATAATATGAGGAAACCTGTAAAAAGTTTGTAGGTAATTTTATCAAGCCGATCCGTCATACTGGGTAAAGTTTTTTTCGGCATCAAAAAATGTTAAAATTTGTACATTTATTGCTCGATTTTTCAAATTCTACATAAAAATAAAAAACTTAGGACAACTAGCTTAAGATGCGAGAAATTATGTCATCATCATTTTGTTATCATTAAAAGATAACTTTATTACAATAGATTAAATTTAAAAATTGATTCAATGTAGTGTTGTATAAATGTTGCATCGAACCCCGCTGTTGCATGATGCCCCGTTTGACGGTACTTCAATTGCAACCTTCTAACTCTAAACTTGTCGAAAACAAAGTAGGTACAAGATCTTTCGCTCGTCCAGAAGAGATATCACCAGCAGCAATCACCTTTTTTTGCAAATTCTACATTTGAAAAAGTTAACAATTTTAAATACTTGGGTGAAATACTGGATACTGGATGAAACACTTTCCTGGAGTCTTCATATAAACAACATAATCAAAAAAACATCGTCCGTGGGGAAGGGCATCTTTTCCCTTCTTGCCCGGTTGCAGACTAGACTGGCCCAAATTTGTATGGGATGATTTTTACAACATTTTTTTCTACGTGGCACCCCCTAGAATGGTGCATTCAGGTGAAAAAATTACTTTCTGAAAGTTTCAGGTCATTTGCACGAGCACGAGCTGTCGCAAAGGACTTGAAATTTGTATGGAGATTTTCTGAAAAATGTATGAAAAATCGAAATACTTTCACTCTTTGTGTTCTAAAATATGTTTCCAGTATGCTAGAAAGCTCAGAATTTCAAGAATTGTAATTCAAACAATGATAAACAGGTTTGTAGAACATTCTGACGCGGTGCGAGTTGACTGTGATAAGTTATTTGAAATTGAATGTGTGAACGTTTGGAGATGTTGGTACGCTTCAACAGATGGCATATAGCAGCAGAAAATGGATGCTGAGCTGCTGAGGGGAAACCGTATGAAGGGATAGAGGGGCATGAGAGGTCAACGGTCGGGTACGGGAGCCATAGACCTTTAACAATAGGGTCATTATTCGTCGCAACTCTGAGCGAATACTACGGCAAGAAAAGCGCCAAAGTATGTTTCGTTCTAAAGGCCAAGTTCCTTTTTGAAAAAGCCGTTGAAGACGGTGACCTTAGTGAGTTAGCGAGAAAAAAAAATTATTGTGTGTGTGTAGAGAATTCCCAGGTAACCCAAGACTCCGAATGTCAGCAAAGTACCCGACCTAACGCCAAGCCGCCATTTTGTTCCCTCTATCACCAGGACCCCGTATTTTACCCTTTTCAAGTCCGGTAGGAGTACCCGAAGCAGCTTTCCTGAGCGTTAATCCTGCCTTCCGTCAGCGACGTGTCCGGAACCGTGATCGCCATCCAAAGGCAAGCAAGACAGTCTGAGGAAGCAGACGTCTGAGGTAGGAGATATTATCTGCTATTTGGGAAGATCGATCTGTCGACAAGTGCCAATATCACCAATTAAGGGGTAATAAAGTGGGCGAGCAAAGCTCGAAGTTTAATCATTTAGCTTTTCCTTAAATTCTTGAATTCGAAAAGCCGACCCTGAGGCCTGCTGGGTAGTGACTCAACCTTAGGTTACAGACATGAAGGTAAAGGATTTCAAGATGCCGGTCACCATTTACGAGGACAACCGAGGTTGTATCGGTATGGCCAAAAATCTCGAAACGAAGCGAATCAAGCACATCGACGTGAAGCACCATTTATACGAGACAATGTTGCAGAAGGACGATTGCAGATCGAAGCCATCGGAACACAAGACCAGTTGACCGAATTGTTCACCAAAGCTTTGGAAGCAACCCGTTTTCAAGAGGACTAACGGATTGAAAGGGCTTGAAATCAAAGCAATCAAGATAACAATCAACCGTTAGTTGATAGTGAAAACTTTTCACTTTACTTTAGTAACAAACCACTTTTCGTAGAATAAAGACCCTTCAAACCATCCTAAGTCCCTCATTATTCAAAGAGGGATGAATCATCCCGGTAATCATCATCGGGATGAAAATCCCGAGAAAAAGAAAAAAAACCTCATTATTCAAAATAAACCCTGTCTAGAAGCGGGATTTAAAAGGTTAATAAAATTAAATTTTTGATAATTTTTTCAAGAAGTAAAAATTTAAAACGGACATGTATAAGATAGAAAGGCAAATTTTTGCAATCCATTGCCAATCAAACAAGATTAGAAATAAAAGGAATCAATTTGGTTTTTTTTAATGATTATTTTCAAATGAATTGTAATTCTAAATTTGTTGATAAACTTTCAACCGCAAATCCCGATTTAGACAGAAAGTATAATAAAGACAATGAAACTAGCTAGATAATTCCAATTGAGAAAATGTATTTAAATTTCAAAAACAATACAGCTCTAGCTCACATTTTTTACTAACTATTCGATTTCTGTCCACCTTCTATTTTCATTTACGTCCAAGACCCACTTTTTCGTGTACAAAAGTTAATGTAAATAGCTTACAAAACTAAAACATATATCAATAGATGCAGAATTTAAACCATTAAACTTTTTCTTGCCAAAGAATCAATCCAAAAAGTTGAGAATCTGAGTTAAAAAGATCGATCCAATATCGACCAATCCTAATCCTAACAATTTTACTTTAAATTTAACATTTCGCTGGAATGCCATTAATTGAATGAGAGAATATTAAAAAATATCAATAAAAAAAATCACTCAAATCGAACGAGTATAAAACTGATAAAAGGAATCGAGGAACGTTCAACTTACATATATATAATAGTATTTTTCTGAGTGGTGATCTAACTTTCTTTTAGAATGTTGCCTTGACATTTTTATACCTCAACATCATTTCAAGTGGAACTGTGACACAACGTTTTTCAACTACTAAGAAGACACTTCACATAATCCAACAATCTCAAATTTGTGGAAATCGGTTCAGTGATTCTCAGTGATATTCAGTGTCTGTTCCAATTTTAAAAACCTACTTTTTTACCTCATGCTTTAAAGCGTTGAAAGAACTTCATTTAAGGTTATGTCCTAGGATTAATGAATGAACTCTCAATTGAAAAATCCATTAAAAAAAGAAAAAAAATCACCTAGAGTTATGTCGATTGGTATTTCCTTTCAACAACTTGTTCAGGAGTAAATTCGCCCACAAAAGTGTAAAATATTGAATAACCCAATTAGCTCCGTGTTGGGCAAGATGAGCGAGATGTGGCCTTCAAAAAAGCGGAACCAGTCTGCAGTTCACATAGGTATGATAATAATTAGTTCCAACACCCACATTCGGCTGAACTGAAAAGAAGCAAGTAGTCAGTCAAAAGTTTGTCTTCACATTTGAATTGATGATCTACTGCGGTATCATTTGGTTGAAACTTTTTGCAGAAATTCCGAAAATTCATCCCTAAACAAACGCGAAAAGACAAGCAAACACGTGAGGAATGTTTCGAAAGTGTTGCCACACAAAGGATGTCTCGAAGTTGTCGGTCCAGAGACGAAGCTGAAGCCGAAAACGTAAATAAATATTTTATTCGTCAATCGGTGAATCCGGTGCTGCCCATGGCTTCTTTCATCACGTAATCTGTGCGACCTGAATTTGAGGATGGGTATTTTTTCTGCTGCAACCATAAATCGATGATCATGCAAAAAGGCGGCATTTTTGTCTCGGTTTTTGCAAATGTGTCAACAGGATGGCTCCCAGCGCTAAAATTTGTGTGCGTTGTAACAAGTGGCTTCAGTCAAAATTTTCGTTTTATGGTCAATCTAATAATTTATTCATCGCCTGTCTCGTAAAACATCATCATTTATAAGCGGTGTAGTAAAAGAATTTGGATTTCACAACGTACAATTGTAAAAGTATTCGAAATAAAAGTATTTGAATCTGAATAGATGACGTTGTTTCTGTTTTTTTGACACCAAAGTTGTTACTTTCACTTTTTTTTGTCATGTAATAAAGTGACCGTTATTAAAAACATTTCACATTTTTACATAAGAAAAATTGCGATGTATCAGTCTAGCGTAGATCTAATAGGATAGTTTGAAAACAAATAAATACCAACCAGGGATCAGATCGTAGCTCCCTAGCATATATTAGAGAGTCGAAGAAAGTCTTATCGTCTAGCACTGTTTTTTTTTCTCCATTCACCTTCTCAGATTGACTTGGCTAAGCCAATCCACATTAGGCGCGGATTCAAATGAAGGTCACTGAAAGTGAAATGGATCGTGAAAACAGCCAAGGCGGGAGGCCAATAGGCCTTACAGGCTCCTTTTACCCCGACCAAGTTACGACTCAACAGCTATTACAGCTCCGAAGGGGTATGATCATAGATGAAATGATCTTCCATGAATGGCTTGAGGTAGGTTTGTTTTTTCACTTCTTTCTTTGCTCGCATGGATTTTCTTCATTTTTTTTAGTCATATGCTCTTTTAACACTCATATGTAGACGAGCATAAGTGCAGGGAATTACTACATCCAACATAGCTTATGAGCCACTGCCGGGTTATTCTTTGCCTTGTGGTGGAATAGTGATTTTTTTCCCGCCCTCCAATCGGTGTGTTGTTTATTAATGGGTTCGCGGTTAAGGTGCAAACTTGTGCTCCAAGTTTGATTGAAAAAAATATTTTAAGCTTAGCTGACCCGGAAAATTTAGTTTTATCCTGATTTTAATGAATGTTTATAAATGTACTAGCTAACCCGGTGCGCTTTGCTAAACCTTCCTCAAATAAATGAAAGTTGTAAATGTTATTTAAATTGTCAATTTTTGATCAATTTTATTTAAATTTTAAATTTTTAATTTTTAATCAATTTCAGTATTTTAAAAACAGAGTTGAAGCTGGAGTTTCGAATTGCAATTCATAGATCAGTTCATCATAAATATTCAGTAAAACTTGATGTTTGAATTTGTTTTCCAAGATCTGAAATTTTCACTGTGTTTTATAAGTATCTTGAGTTAATTAAGTATGCCAAAATGTATGTTTAATTGGTATGAATTATCCGACATTTTCGTCTTTCAAAATGAGGAGAGCTCATAAAAAACCTTAAAACATTGTTAGAATCTAAGTTTCCGAGTTAATCCAAACAATATATTGTCTCTTTTCCGACTCTGTCCTGAATAATGGCAGGATTTCAAATTATTCGTACGCAAACAACCTCCCCTATAAAATATGGTTCTTTTAATCTACAAGTGATCAATTCATGCCAAAAAAAATTGTATGGGAGCCCTCTCCCTTTCCTCTTTCAATAATCATACCAAGTTTTCGTACCCAAAAACCTTCTTATATGAAATTTGTATCCATTGGCTGATAAGTTGTTAGTAACAATCATAGAAACATATTTCGTACTTTCCCATGCCCAATTTGATTACATTCGTTTGGAATGATTCTCAAGTTAGGCCGACAAAATTGCATTAGGGCCCTTCCTTCCTTCTTATCTCACCATTGATGGAAGCAGAGGTGGTTGCAAATATCAATACCCAAGTAACAATTTTAGCTTTATTATGGTCAGCAAAACTCCTTAGAACTTAATTTTCATAAAAAGCTAAAGCGCATTCTATACATCACCAGAACTCAAATAAAGCTAAAATCAGTCAATTTAACCCTATCCTAGAAACGTCATCATGACCAATTTTTAAAATTTCCATCGCCAAAGCTTTTATAAAACTCGTTAGCAATTTTTATTTTTTTTTCGATTCTGTGAGTTCTCCGAGTTTTTTTTTTTCTATTTTTATTCAGCAACCATGATGGTTGATGACTGATGATTGCATTATTGAGATATGATCTGGTAAAATTATTAGCTAAAAAACAATGTTTAAACCATATGATAAGCATCTTTTCTTCTGCCAGTCAACATTTTAGGTAAAATGTGTATAAGATAGTATCTTAAAACAAATGCGCCTCGTCAAATCTGATGGTCATTCATGATGGAATTGATAGAAAAATGGCCTCAAAAATATTTTCAAATACTTGACATTGTGAATCCATCAATATGGTGGCGTCATTTTATGGCTATCGATTTTGCAAGAAGACCCTTCAGAAGACCCTTCAGAAGACCCTTCAGAAGACCCTTCAGAAGACCCTTCAGAAGACCCTTCAGAAGACCCTTCAGAAGACCCTTCAGAAGACCCTTCAGAAGACCCTTCAGAAGACCCTTCAGAAGACCCTTCAGAAGACCCTTCAGAAGACCCTTCAGAAGACCCTTCAGAAGACCCTTCAGAAGACCCTTCAGAAGACCCTTCAGAAGACCCTTCAGAAGACCCTTCAGAAGACCCTTCAGAAGACCCTTCAGAAGACCCTTCAGAAGACCCTTCAGAAGACCCTTCAGAAGACCCTTCAGAAGACCCTTCAGAAGACCCTTCAGAAGACCCTTCAGAAGACCCTTCAGAAGACCCTTCAGAAGACCCTTCAGAAGACCCTTCAGAAGACCCTTCAGAAGACCCTTCAGAAGACCCTTCAGAAGACCCTTCAGAAGACCCTTCAGAAGACCCTTCAGAAGACCCTTCAGAAGACCCTTCAGAAGACCCTTCAGAAGACCCTTCAGAAGACCCTTCAGAAGACCCTTCAGAAGACCCTTCAGAAGACCCTTCAGAAGACCCTTCAGAAGACCCTTCAGAAGACCCTTCAGAAGACCCTTCAGAAGACCCTTCAGAAGACCCTTCAGAAGACCCTTCAGAAGACCCTTCAGAAGACCCTTCAGAAGACCCTTCAGAAGACCCTTCAGAAGACCCTTCAGAAGACCCTTCAGAAGACCCTTCAGAAGACCCTTCAGAAGACCCTTCAGAAGACCCTTCAGAAGACCCTTCAGAAGACCCTTCAGAAGACCCTTCAGAAGACCCTTCAGAAGACCCTTCAGAAGACCCTTCAGAAGACCCTTCAGAAGACCCTTCAGAAGACCCTTCAGAAGACCCTTCAGAAGACCCTTCAGAAGACCCTTCAGAAGACCCTTCAGAAGACCCTTCAGAAGACCCTTCAGAAGACCCTTCAGAAGACCCTTCAGAAGACCCTTCAGAAGACCCTTCAGAAGACCCTTCAGAAGACCCTTCAGAAGACCCTTCAGAAGACCCTTCAGAAGACCCTTCAGAAGACCCTTCAGAAGACCCTTCAGAAGACCCTTCAGAAGACCCTTCAGAAGACCCTTCAGAAGACCCTTCAGAAGACCCTTCAGAAGACCCTTCAGAAGACCCTTCAGAAGACCCTTCAGAAGACCCTTCAGAAGACCCTTCAGAAGACCCTTCAGAAGACCCTTCAGAAGACCCTTCAGAAGACCCTTCAGAAGACCCTTCAGAAGACCCTTCAGAAGACCCTTCAGAAGACCCTTCAGAAGACCCTTCAGAAGACCCTTCAGAAGACCCTTCAGAAGACCCTTCAGAAGACCCTTCAGAAGACCCTTCAGAAGACCCTTCAGAAGACCCTTCAGAAGACCCTTCAGAAGACCCTTCAGAAGACCCTTCAGAAGACCCTTCAGAAGACCCTTCAGAAGACCCTTCAGAAGACCCTTCAGAAGACCCTTCAGAAGACCCTTCAGAAGACCCTTCAGAAGACCCTTCAGAAGACCCTTCAGAAGACCCTTCAGAAGACCCTTCAGAAGACCCTTCAGAAGACCCTTCAGAAGACCCTTCAGAAGACCCTTCAGAAGACCCTTCAGAAGACCCTTCAGAAGACCCTTCAGAAGACCCTTCAGAAGACCCTTCAGAAGACCCTTCAGAAGACCCTTCAGAAGACCCTTCAGAAGACCCTTCAGAAGACCCTTCAGAAGACCCTTCAGAAGACCCTTCAGAAGACCCTTCAGAAGACCCTTCAGAAGACCCTTCAGAAGACCCTTCAGAAGACCCTTCAGAAGACCCTTCAGAAGACCCTTCAGAAGACCCTTCAGAAGACCCTTCAGAAGACCCTTCAGAAGACCCTTCAGAAGACCCTTCAGAAGACCCTTCAGAAGACCCTTCAGAAGACCCTTCAGAAGACCCTTCAGAAGACCCTTCAGAAGACCCTTCAGAAGACCCTTCAGAAGACCCTTCAGAAGACCCTTCAGAAGACCCTTCAGAAGACCCTTCAGAAGACCCTTCAGAAGACCCTTCAGAAGACCCTTCAGAAGACCCTTCAGAAGACCCTTCAGAAGACCCTTCAGAAGACCCTTCAGAAGACCCTTCAGAAGACCCTTCAGAAGACCCTTCAGAAGACCCTTCAGAAGACCCTTCAGAAGACCCTTCAGAAGACCCTTCAGAAGACCCTTCAGAAGACCCTTCAGAAGACCCTTCAGATGATCCTTTATTAATTCCTTCCACCCAATACCCATATTGTGGTAATCGAATATGATTTTCAGTGATTAAAATCATTTTAATGTTCAGCTAGGGCAGTGGTCGGCAACCTTTTGAGTCCGAAGAGCCAAAAACCTCAAGTTTTCAAAATTTCAAAATTTGACAGAGCCACATTAAAGATGTATTGTTTTTGTTTTAAATAAAAAAAAAATCAAAATATATGAATGATCAATAACAATAACTTTAAACCCATGATGGATTTGGATGGATTTTCATGGATTTTCTCCTGGATCGTCAACTCTTCTAAAATGTTTTGATTGTATATCAATTTAATACGTTGGTAAACATCGAGTCAAGAAAGTTTTATGTTCATATTAATCTTAAATGAATACTTTGCACAATGTTAATGTGTAAGATTTGAATATACCTTCAAAAGCAGAATAATAATAAATTCTTCGGCAAAAAAAGCTTTTAAAAGAACAAAGTATAAGGAGCTATTTTTTAAGTCATCATGATATTTAAAGACATTCCCAAGATTTAGCTAAGCCTTTCCAAAATCTAGAAGTTTCAGATAAAAATCAACTTAAGTTTATGAAGTAGAAAATTTTAATCTTCAGAAATTATGCTCCTGACAACTGGTAAAATTCTGAAAATTCATGACGTCAAGCGAAAGTGTCTTCAGAATTTTATGCATCTGGAAAATTAAAAAATCTTTTTTTGTGTCACATGTGATTTTTCAGTATTGGACGTCCTATTGGATGGAAAATTTTATTCGAAACATTGTATATTATTAATCAATGCTTGCTAAAGCTGGAAATATTAGAAAAAATGTGGTTTGCCCAGTATAAATTTATAATAATGATATTTTGTAGCTTTCATAGGAAATTCGTGGAAATAATTAAGAAACAGTACATTTTAACTGGCAAAATCAGTTTGAGGATATTTTCAAAGTTTCAAAACAAAAATTAATAAAAACGTTTTAACGGTGATTAACTCTCAATCGAAAATTTAAAAAAATTATGTCCGTTACTGAAACTTCGTTCAAAATTTGTGTGCTTTCTGTAAATATTTGCTGCACGCATCATGAAATTTTAAATATATTCAAAGACTCAAAGGTTTACATTTTTTTTCACTAGATACAATTTTTAGCCTGTCATTAAATTTTCAAATAGATTTTCAGAATTGAAATATTTGTTCGAGTTTGAAAAGCTGACAAACTTTAATTTGTAATTCTCAATTCTTAGTTTTGGAATTTTGTATTTCAATTTTATATAATTATGAACTTTTTTTTATTGAGTAGGCTTTCCAGAACTTTTGTGTACGTACGTTTGTCTAGATTTAAAACTCAAAACCGGTGAGTATCCGGGCAACTCCAGCAAAAATCTACGTATTCTCCATAAAAAAGGCAAGAGATTAGTTGAAAAATAAACACACAAAAATGAAATTTACGAAGACACATCATCGGCGTTCATATTTTAATTTTACAATTACAAAAACTGCATACGAATATATTTCGCTCATACAAGTTGAAAATTTGGAATTTCGTAAAAATTGTGAATAATCCTGGAAAAACGGGCCTTTTTCCTAAATATCCGGCAACCGGCATGTCCGTAGAAATGGGAGGCGTTTTGGGGGTGTAAACCCCTCCCTCATGAGGGTCCGGTGAGGTTTTTTCTCTACATTCAATTTTAAATTCTCAATCAAATTTTGATGATTGAGTAAGGTTATTCAAGAGTAACAAAACTTGACTTAGAAGTGATGCCAAAACCTTAAAAACTAATCCCTGGTTCAGAATTCAACAACAGATTTTCAAACTTTTCTCAATTGTTGATTTTTTATATTAAATTTTTAATGAGATTTTATTCATTTCAAAAACTTTGGTTCCATACCGTCAAAATCAAAATTGTATATCTGTTTTCATATTTTGGATTCTGTATCTAGTTTGAAATTTTTTATATGAAATTTGAATAATCATTCTACTTTTTTAATAGATAGATAATGTTTTGAAATCCTGGTTCAAGTATTGTTTTGCATTTCATACAAACTTTGAATCATGAATTTGAAAATGCATACACTGCCGGCAAAAAGTTTGGGCTCAACCGCTAAAAACATGCAAATTTTGATTTTTCAAATCTCAGCCGTCTTAAGACATATTGCAAATCTTCTGATCTCATTTGAAAGATAATAAACAATAGCTATTTTGGAGGTATTTTTCCCAGAAATAATCTTTTATTATTATATTAGTATTATTTATTTATGTAACTTCTCTTTCATCAAATGAAATATTTAATTTATCGTACCTTACACTAAACCAAAAGTTTGAACATTTTAAAAAAATCGCACTCAATATTCAAAGCCGATCATCTCGGGAAAGGGTGGAACAAATTTCAAAATTTTAGTTGCATTGAAATCCTTGTTCTTTTCTCCTCAAAACACAATAAAAAATTTTGTGCAAAAATATAAGAATGTACTTTTAATCAATAAAATAGACACTTAAGTTATCGTACAAAAGTTTGGGATCACCCCTTAGTATGGAGTATCGCCCAAAAGTTTGGGATCATTCTTTTAAATACATGCAAATTTATTTCATTCATATCTTTCTCTTCTAACATTGTATAGCAGATCTGAAAGGCTCATTTGGAAGCTTAGGAATTGTTGTTTTTTCATGAATTCATTCAAAAATTATTATAATGCTTATGCTTATGCTTATGATACATACACAGCCAGATCTTGTCAGCATCCCGGTGAGTAGTAAAAGTACATTTACTACTCATCTTAACATGGCCGGGCCCACTGTGCAGTATTGAACGCAGAGACAACTGGAACACAGGGAGGAAGAAACGTGGACAACAGTACCATACGTTTCCATGGCAACAACTAAGATTATAACGTTGGAAGCACATATGCTAAATTTTATGTGCTCCTTGATGATGGCCCGTTTGGATTCGTCCTTCTATGGATGGAAATGATGTTTTTCTGCACAGAAATCGAAAACTCCGTTGTAAAGGTAATATTTTCTTTCAATTTCCTTATTTTTTTCGTTTAACTATAATTATTTTTAAACTACAATTAAAATATTATCGTGAATAGCATATAATAGTAAAAATTCGGAGTTTAGGATTTCGATGCACTGTCATTTCTGGTCATTGACCTAGGATATAGCGCCTTTGCTCGCTCTTGAAAAGAAACATTAGAAGAACAAAAAAATCATGATTAGTGTTCCCAACCCCCTTCTCCCAGAAAAAACTTCTTTCACAATAATTTAATGATAAAAACAAATAGCACATTATACAACGTCAAATGCGGTTCAAACTACCAATATAATATTTAGGGGAATTCTGTTGAGAAAATTTCTATAGTATAAGTATATTCAGAGGATAAATTTTTATATAAGCACTTTATTTTTATGAGTGCAAGGTTAAGATGTTGACGTTGATTATTCATAGTTTGATCTTGTTAAAAATTTTCCTTACAACGTGTTAATTTTCCTTACAACGTGCAGAAATTCCACTAGTTGATCCTGCATTGAACTTCGCTATCTGCAAAGTACAAATAGTACAACTCTTTGAACTATAATTGCCCCTTCCTCACTCTTTCAGAAGATTCTGTGAAAATTTAGGCATAAAAGTCGTTATTACTTCGAAATAGTGAAAAAGCGAGCATTCATATGCAGCACCATATCGCGGGACAAAGATGCAACAAAACGAAGCATTTTAGAACGTGCCACAGAAGAAAAATGTGCCTCAATGTGTTTAGCTAAGACACCAATCTGTCTCTATGGTACAGAATGAGAAAAAAAACCACTGCCCTGGCCCCTCCATGGTAAGGGTCATACTTCAAACATGAATTGAATTGAATTAGAAACAGAAAAAATATACTTAGCTCACGAAATCTCAGGAAATTCAATCGAAGCAATCCGAGCGAAACCAACAGCCAGGGTTTTCGGCCAGCAATCAGCACAGCCGAGACAGCAAAGGAACACTTTTCTTTTTCACTCCCTCTCAGTTACCGCACTTTTAAACTTTTCTAGACAATATTTTCTTCCTTTTTCTATTTCCATTTCCACTTGTTCCGTCTCCAGTAAAAACGAACCTGTTACGTTTCACTCCCTACTCACCGAAAACCATTTTCCTTCCCCTCTCACTTCTACACCACCTTAGATTGCCTAGTGCTAGTTTTTTTAAAACATCGCGCACCTATGCCAATCAAAATTTATCAATTTCCCAATAGCTGGCAAATAGTTATATTCTCATCATCCTCAATTCCCCCATTTCGCAATGATCCCTTTCCAACCCTCTCTCTTTAACAGCATCCTTCAACACAAATTACACATAAATAGACAGATTCTTTACTGGTTCACGAGTTGGAAGTTTACGACGAGATTTAAATTAACGAAAGTCTCAAACTTCTGCCCCCTGCACGTGTTTTTTCCAACAACCAATTTTTTCCATTTTTCCTCAAATTTCATCCTCTTTTTTAGAACACGAAACTTCTGATTTTGTCTGAAAACTGGTGGCCACATTATCACTGGATCCCGGTTATTCGGTAATAACATTTTTTCACCGGTTTTACTTTTATTTATTGATAAAATTCAGAAATTTAGCGGACGAATGAAAAAACGCGTGCGTTCGAATTCATTCAAAAATTATTATAAGATTTGAAACATGTCCTAAGAAGGCTGAGATATCAACGATCATAATTTTCATGTTTTTTAACGGGTGATCCCAAACTTTTGACCGGCAGTGTATGCATTTTCAAACTTTGAATGATAATTTTCAGAATTTGAAAAAAATATATAAGCTTCAAAATGGCTATCTAGAACTGAAAACTCGGAACGAGATCTGCATTCGAAACTCATATTCAAATTCAGATTCACAAGTCGGATGATTACAAAAAAAAGAGATATGATTGAAACCCAAAACATCAAAATTTTGAGGCAAATGAGGGCTCTGAAACATATTTCACATCTTAGTCCATTATTTGGTTCTGATTTGGAATTCAGATTCAGAAAACGTATTAAAATGGATTGATATTAAAAATTCAAGTTCCGATTCAGATGATAAGTGAGTTTTACAATCAACATAAAAATATAAAGATGACTATTCAATTGAAAATTCAAATATCAAGAGATCGCAAACTTATCATGTTGATAGGTAACGTAAAGATTATTTGTGATCTTATATAGCTGATAGAAGAATTTGATTTTATTTAGAAGTTTGTTTCATGAAAAAAAAACTGATTTCTATTCATGAAAAATCATCCACATGATTTATGTTTTGGAATTGATTTGAAATGAGGAATGTTTGCCGATAAAATAACATATAGTCTTCATGTGATAATATCTTCAGGGGATTTCGAATTTTGTCGGTGTATTAATTTGTTTTTTTATTACAGTATTAAGATTTTCAAATTTCGAATTAAAATTTTGAATTTGGATTGGCAAGAATAAGACTTGAGAAGAAAAATTTTGATATTTAACTTTCACTTTTGAAAATTTAATATTTTTTCATCGATGGTTGAACCGAGGTGGTTTATTAATTGTAATAAGATTTTGGAAATTTCAACTGATAAATGTAAATATAAAATTAGATGAGGACTACATTGTTTGATGACAAAACAGAAACTATCTCAGAATTTCTTTTTTGTACATAATGATAATTTTTGATTTTCCTGTGGTTGTGTTCGATGGATTCTAAAACATACAAACGTTTTGGAAATTAATAATCTGAAGATAATTTAATTTTGTTGTAACAACAGTTATTCTTTGCATTTACGGTTCATGGTTTACTAATCTTGATCTCTATGTTGACGCTTAAAATACAGTAAAATGACAAAAAAAATGTAAAATTGGGTTTTCAAAAATGCTTTTTTGCCTTTTGGTCCGTTCCGCTATATAATAATAGCACAGTTAACTAAAGAGCCGCAGCTTTACATCAAAAGAGCCGCATGCGGCTCGCGAGCCACAGGTTGCCGACCTATGAGATAGGGTGATTACAATCATTTGAATGGCGGCTTCCATCAAGGATTTCAAGGTGGCGACTGATAGCGAAATTGGTCTTCTTTTAGTTTAGCAATTTCACCAAATACAAATGTTTGGGGCTTTAATGCGATTTTCAATGATTATTAGCATTTTAAAGTTCAGTGGAAGCCACCATCTTGGATTCCAAGATGGCGTCGGAAAAGAAAAAATTGACTGAAATTTTGCAGTTCGATTTGAGAATTCTTTCAAAATATCATAAAATATCACTCAAGGACAACTTTCGAGAAAAACGACGCAAAAATATCCAATCGTTTCCAAGACAGCTTAATTGGAGAAAGCGTTTTTTTTTTAAATAACGCTATTTGGCTTTCAAAAATCAATATAACAAAACATACGCAGTTCCATTTTTGTGGTAATTTAATAAAATTTTATAATTACTTGCTGGGAAATGGATATTTTCAAAAACCGAGAGTTTCAATTCTAATCTAAACTGAAGCTTTCACCATGACCCCCAATTCAAGTTAGAAATCATACCTTCTGTGACCGAAAGACCTCTCTAATGAAGGTCTTTTCTCCAAATTTTGTATAAATTAACCATTAATTGCTATTGTTTTGGTTTTTGCACTAAGTGAGCCTACCACACTATAAGCTTTCTCGCTAAGGAAATGATCCATACGAAGAGTTCAGTTTACTGACCACACCGGTACGACAACGTCAGTGAACTTTTCCTCAAAGACGTCTTTGGCCGAAAATCTAACCAAGCAAGGTCATCGCAACCCGAAAAACGGGCTGCAAAACTTACCGCGCTTTTCTTCGCGTCGAACCACCATTCATCTTATGACTCAATCCACTTTATCTCCTCTATCTACGGCTACACGGGGGCTGCTAATTCATCAGCGCGCGGGGCAAATAACACCACTTGCCTGGTAGTGGAGCTCTCACTTTTCACTGTTGAATGAGCTTGGCGGCTGGCCATTAAGCGGAGATGCTTCCGAGCCAAATGGTTCATACCTACTTTGTAGGCAATTGTTTGCAATAAAGGTGTGGTGCACTCGCCCCCTGCCCGCTTTACTTAGCTTATTCACCCGTTTTATTTGGAGCCATTGAGCTGGTTTGTTATTAACATACCGTAATCCATGCTAGATACGAACTATTAAGCTGCTTAACATAAGCTTCCTGAATTGATATTTGAGGCAATTCATGCTCTTGAATTACGGTGCAAATCGATTGCATAACTATAATCGTTTTATTTTATTCCACCAATTTTAGCATTTAATTTATTTAATTTAGGTTTTACGGGTGTCAAATAACACCTTGAAGAAATAGTAAAACTGTCAACTGTCAAAAATGACAAAAATCAACTTTTGAAAAATAACAAAAATGACAAAAATGACAAAAATGACAAAAATGACAAAATGACAAAAATGACAAAAATGACAAAAATGACAAAAATGACAAAAATGACAAAAATGACAAAAATGACAAAAATGACAAAAATGACAAAAATGACAAAAATGACAAAAATGACAAAAATGACAAAAATGACAAAAATGACAAAAATGACAAAAATGACAAAAATGACAAAAATGACAAAAATGACAAAAATGACAAAAATGACAAAAATGACAAAAATGACAAAAATGACAAAAATGACAAAAATGACAAAAATGACAAAAATGACAAAAATGACAAAAATGACAAAAATGACAAAAATGACAAAAATGACAAAAATGACAAAAATGACAAAAATGACAAAAATGACAAAAATGACAAAAATGACAAAAATGACAAAAATGACAAAAATGACAAAAATGACAAAAATGACAAAAATGACAAAAATGACAAAAATGACAAAAATGACAAAAATGACAAAAATGACAAAAATGACAAAAATGACAAAAATGACAAAAATGACAAAAATGACAAAAATGACAAAAATGACCAAAATGACCAAAATGACCAAAATGACCAAAATGACCAAAATGACCAAAATGACCAAACTGACCAAACTGACCAAACTGACCAAACTGACCAAAATGACCAAAATGACAAACATTACGAAGAAAATATTTAAAGTGACCGAAAAAGGTTGGAATAAGCTAAAATTGTATGCTTAAATTATTTAAGTTTCTATTTTTCTACTTTCTTTTGAACTGAAAATAGTAAAATATCTTAAATTACTTAAAATATTCAAGTTACTGAAATGGCACAATTAAAAGGAATGCCAAAAATAATTTTTAGGAGATTTCGAGGATTAAAGAACAAAACAAAATGAACTCCTTATGGTACCCTTTTTTATGTCAGATTGAACTAAAATTTTTTCAAGTTTTTTGTTTTGTCCGAGAAATCCAATGTAGACTAGGGTTACTCCAGAACCCAAATTCACTCAAACGTACGAAAATCAGAGCCAAAAATGTGATGTTCGTACTTTTGTTTGATCTTCACACACACACAAAAATTTCGAGGGGTGTGGTCTTCTGAAATTAATATTTTTCGGTGATTCATGACAAATTTTTAACTGCAGCCATCCTAAGGAAAATATTAAAAGTACAAAGAAAGGTGCGACGGCGTGTTGAACAAAGTGGCTAAACTAAGATAATTCTCGAGTGATTTGCACAATGTTTTCAATACAAACACGTTTCGGAAAATCAGATAATTTATTTGACTGCATGTACCCTCCTACCTACCTCTAAGAAACGAGGATGAGGTACAAAATCAATATTACATACACATAGATCACACATTTTTCAATTATTTAATATTAAATTTTATAAACAAGTAAGACACGATTTAATGATTAAAGACATTGAATAACTCGTTTCACGGTGTTGAGGAGTAATGAGGGGTCGCTCATAAAATCAATACAAAATTCAACATAACTTGAACCATTCTCCGAATATTTCCATCAAATTTGGTGCAGAGGCAGTTGAACATGATTTAATGATTTATTGTATTGTATGACTTCCTCACAATCAAAACGAGTTCTTTTTTTACAAAGCTGAGAAAACAAAGAAATTTGATGTAACCAGATGATTTACTGTTTTTAGACTGTTTCAGATTTTATTAGCATACTTTCAAAATAATGAAAAAAAATTGATTTATTAAATTAAAAAATTATTTATTTTATTTATTTATATCACAAGCCCAATTTGAATAATTCAAGCCTACAAAACGTCACAATTTTCCGAGGTGAAAAAAATTTTATGTTTGAGGCGCTTATTCAAAATATCCGTTTTGTTTTTATCCTTATTTGGCTCTTGTTTTCGAGATAACTTTTGTGCGTTTTTTTGGCAAAGCTATATAACATTATCAATATGTTGAAACTGAAGATTGTAACTCAACGATAAACTTTCCCGAAGACCGCAAGTAATATTGACTTTTGAGAGTTGTCTTTTTGTTCATTTTTTTTTTCATGTGAATATGTGAATTTTTAAGATATTTTAAAGAAAATTTCAACTAAGTTAAATCTTTGATATTTTTAAAACCAAAAGTCAAATCGTTTCGCTGCTCAGCTTTTTCTGGTATAATTCAAGAAAGTATTTGAATATTTGATATTAAAGATTTAACTCAAGTTTTTAAATGAGTTAAATCTTTAATATCAAATTTTCAAAAACGTTCTTGAATAACACAAGAAAAAGTTGTAATCTTATCTATTGGAATTTCTAAAATTGTATAATTTATTTTTTTAAAGCGTTGTATCCATGAAAGAAAAATATCCACACCAGATCTGAAACCTTGATTGAATGAAGGAAAGTTAATTGTTTTAAAATAAGCTTTAAGTTGTTATGTAGGTTTATCAGTTTTTTGGTTATCATATTATTATTATTTATTTTACCCAAAAATTATAAAGGTATTTAAAAATTGCACACACGTTAGCATCAAAAACAAATCATTTAATGAAACAAAGGTACCAAAAATGTTTTTCCTCTGTGTAAAGGATAAAAAATTCATTCAAAAATAGATTTTGTTTTTGAGATAGAATTGTGCGTTTATAAGGCTTTGTTTTAAAAACTGAGTTTTAGACAATTCTGACCCTGAATTCAAATCCCTAGGTACACCTCAAATGAAAATGAAAATGAAAAATCTTATTTTGTCAATAACTCAAAAAGCGTCATATATTGGCTTTGTAGCATGGTGGAATCGATAGGGAATAGTTAACCCTTCGTTTCATAAAGTAACAAATTTGCAACAATTGATGTATGGAAAAGTGAAAAATCGTATTTTATTTTAATTTTTTTATTTCATGTACTCATCATTTCCAACTGTAAAAAATGATTTTTAAGGAAAAATACAAAATCATGAAATGAAGGGTTAAAAGCTAAAATTTCTAATCGTTTCTTATCAGTGTTTAAAACTTTTCTGAAATGATTTTATTTCGTTTTCCTCAATTTGATATTTTTTTTATCAATAATCGAAATCGAAATAAAAACATTTCTAAAAAGTTTTGAACACTGAGACCGGGTCAAAATTAATTTTTTAACTATTTCTCATCAGTTCCACCACGTTACAAAACCATCTTATGTTGTTTTTTTTTGAGTTATTTGCTAAATAAGATTTCTCATTTTGATTTTCATTCAAATTGTACCGCGACCTAAAGATTCGAATTCAGGGTCCAAATTTTCTAATGTCAATTTTTAAATAAAAACCTCATCAATGCTGTTCTCCTGTATAAATTAACACAAGTAGAACAGCATTGATATGTCATAATAATAAAAAAAAATTTAGATGAAACTGCACTGGACTTCATTTGAAACACAATCATTCTAATTGTTTGATAAATATGCTCAGCAAATATTTTTTTAAATGTAAATTTGTTGTAAAGTTTTATCGACGTTTAGCGTCGAGTTTTACAAATTAAAAAACTTTTTTTTACCAGTTGTCCATACGTTTAGACCTTTTTTGTAAATTTGGTAGAACGGCCACCTCTGTTAGCACTCAAATACTGACAAAAAATTAAAACCAAATCATTATAAAATATTTTTTCTGAATATTGACGAAAGTTATGGAAGTTTAGAAATAAGGCCTGGGTGAACAATTTAAAATTATTTATCAGCAAGCATCAAAATCTCCCACAAAAAATCTCAGACTAAAACAACAACAAAACAGACAGAAAATTTATATCAAACATTGATAAATTTAGTTATTTTACTTATAATCAGCTTTCATACACAGCAAAAAAAAGGTAAAGATGGACGATGTAATTTCTGGAGTTTTCTTTAATTGACGTTCAAATTTGATTGATTTAACCTTAAATATAATTTTTTGTGGAGAAATGAATCCAACTGTAAGTTGAAATTTCAAGGACTAGACAAGATGAAAATTCCGTTTCTTAAATATAATTTTTATTATTTTTCATTTTTAGGAAACTCGGCCTATTTTCATCAGCGCGAGCGGTACAAAATATTTTCAATGATTTCAAACAGCCGGATACATCAACACAATGTAATATTAAGATATTAAGTATCATTTGCGACACAAGTTAGGAGCAGCAATTCGATGTAGTATCGCAATACTTTTTTTGCTGTGTACCAATGTCATAAATTATTTTTGGAAATCCTATCCCGGTGATATCCAAATATTAATTTAAATGAAAATCTTTCAAATCTGTGAACAAATTTAGGAATCAAGAATGCAAACTGTAACCTTGACGATAGTTGCTTTAAATCAGTGAATTTAAAGATATTTCTATAATTTCAACAACCTTGCTCACATATCAATGCAATAATCCTATACAGAACTCCAATTTTAAAAAAAACGGGGCTGTCCGGAAAAACGATTGGCAGAGTTTCAAACACCGCACGAGCTTACGAACGGAGATATAGTGTCTTTTTAACCCCCAAATCCCGAATATATTTTTGTAAACAATCCAGAAATACACTGATTTGGACTACAAAATTTAAAACAAAAAATAGACCTACCTTGTATTTTCTTTTCGAGGAATCAAATGAAGGCTGTTTAATCTATCACACGCTTCGGAAAACGGACTTATGGCTGATTTTACCCCATATTTTTCAATAAGTTATGAAAAAAGTAAGTTCATACTAGAAAAATTAAAACCAAATGAGACGTATCTTGTGTGATTGTTTTTAAAAATCGAACGAAGGCCATTTAAGCCACCACACGCATCGCAAATTGGATTTATGGCTGTTTTAACCTCAATTCCTCTATTTTTTTTTTTAAATATTGCAGAAAAGCATGTTCGGATTTAAAAAATTTTAACCAAAGAGACTTATGTTATATGATTTTTCTGAAGAGTGAAATGAAGGCTATTTGAGCCAAGCACGCATCGGGAAATCGAGCTATGGATGTTTCAACCCTAAATTCCCCTACATTTTTTTAAACATTTCAGGAAAATGCATCTTCGAACTTGAAAGTTTTAAACAAAAATTGACTTACTTTGTGTGATTCTTTTTAAGAATCGAATGAAGGCTGTTTGAGCCACTGCACACATCGGAAACTCAAGTTATGGCTATTTTACCCTCGGTTTTTCAACATTTTTCAATTTATTATGAAAAATCTTGTACGGACTGGAACCAAAAGAAATCTATCTAGTTTGATTATTTCTGAGAAACCGAATGAAGGCTGATTGAGCCACCGCACGCATCGGAAAATGGAGCTTTGGCTGTTTTGATCCTCAATTCCCCTTTTTTCAAATATTTTAGCAAAAGAATTTTTGAACCTTCGTAAGCTCGTGCGGCGCACACAGGAGTATTTCACCCAAAAACCTGCCCAAAACTCAACATTTATATTTCATTGGTTACTTTTATGTAAATGTTTATTTGATTCTTGAATAAATTTAGCACCATGTACCGGTCATTTTTTGACATTTGACTTGTTTATAAGCTGTAGCAGCTGTCGAAACTTTAGTATTTTTATGAGAGAGAATTTTTCTACAAATCGTTGAATCAGCGCGACTAAGTCAAATCTATGAATTAAACTATCTTAAGTTACTAAAATTGAAAATTTGAAATAGAGAACTTCAATGGAAGGATGTTAAATAATTTTGAGTATAATAGATAAAAATCGATGATCATAGAGACAGTGTATACTGCTTTGAAAAATCTTTTATATAATTTTTGTTTTAAACGTTGATTTTTTTTTTGCAAATTAGTGTTTTTGTTTTTTTTTTCAGCAAGTCCCGGCAAAAAATTGATAACTTCAAAAATCATGTGCAAAAGAAAAAACTCGCGCAAATTTGAAATTTTTAAGTTTGAAGTTTAAAAATATTGACAGTTTATTCCACAAAAAAGTCGCCTAGGGCGTCGTTTATTTTAACGTAAAGCTCAGTGAAATTTGTGTTCTTTTTCTAATATTTTCATTTGTCATTTCACTTTTATAAACAAATAAAAAAAATCTAGATTTTTCTGATTTTATAACTATTTTAACCTGGATTATCTATCATGTCGTATAAATGTTAGAAAAATTCGAAATTAAAATTACGAAAAATTTTGAAAACGGAAAAAAAATTATTAAAAGATCTGAAAAACGTTTGATTAGTCAAAACAAACTCTTTTATTGACTTCAAAACTTTAAAAATATTTTTGGCCAACTTTTTCCTCTACGTACTCCTGTGTGCGGCGTTTGAAACTATGTGTCAAGGATTTTCCGGACATTTTCACTATTCACTACAGTATATTTTCATAGATTTGGTTCAGGTAGGAAGGAATATATTAAAATTCTTTGCTGTTCATAAACCACTTTTTTCCCCATTGTGCATCGGTTTAAATAAAATAAAAAATAATCATCGTGTTTAACAAAAAAGGTTTTTTATAAAAAAAACAATTAGTTTAAACCTTTTCATAAAGCATAGCACGTTGAAGTCCTTTTCTGTTTTTGATTAAAAAGGAAAGCAAAAGATTTATATGGATTTACGAAGGAATGCCCCAAGAAATTCGAATCAGTTTTGAGTTTTGAAGAGTTATAAAATGGCAAAGATTTTATTATGTTCCTTTCCGATTTCAGGTGTTTGAAAAAATTGGTGTTGAATTCCTTTGTTTTTTTTAAACACGTGAGTTCGTTTTATCTTTCCTTTTTCAGATTTGTTATCGCCAAAAAACTTGAAGTTGAATGACGTGAAGCTTAGCCAATTATTAAAAACAAATATTTGGGGTGCGGCCCACTGAAAAGATTTCAAATTCAAACTGGCTTGTTAGTTAAAAAGGTTGCTCGCAGTTTGCATCGGCAGCTTTCCAAAAATACTTAACGTCGTAATGTCCCAACATTACAATTGCGATCCCTTTTATCCTTGTTATTCATCAATGTAATGATTATATAACCAACCTTTCACATTTTGGTTCACAAACATGTCTTCATGTGTTGGGTCATTCTCATTCGTCAAATGAATTTTGAAAGCTGCATTTCACAATGCCGTACAATCTCTCCAGTTAATGAAAAATAGATTGAAACTTTACAACTTTTTATTAAAGTTTTTTAAAGGAAGGATTGTTCTTCCAAACAGTCAATTTTTTATTTTATAATTTATTTTTAAACCGTATTACCGAAAAATAAAAATCTTAGCTGCTATATATCAAACGTGGATTTATAAAATGTTCAGAGTTTCAATTTATGAACTTAAATCTCAATCAAAGTTTGTCCCCTCGAACTTTGACTTGGCTTTGGTTTGATTTTTTTTCTTAGAGTTTTCTAGTTACAGTAATCGCGTTTTTTTAAATTTCATGATGGTTTCCCTAATAAAAAGGGATGTTATGGCACCTTCGCTTTTTTTTAGATGAGTTCAAACCACAGTAGTTGAGATATCATTTAATATTTTCGTATTATTCCTCTGTAAACGCTCAGTTGATGTGTGTTTAATAACAGCCTACAACCTCCAGCTGTTTATAGATTCATTGACCAATCCATCTCGGTGCACCATTCTCCCCAACGCCATTCACCTAGTTACAGACATAGTTCGAAATATCGACAGTATCCGTTTGGCATCCCAGTTCGAATTTTCTGCCTCCTCAACTCTTCCTCGGATGGCGCAACACAAAATTCACGTCACGCCTCCCCAAACAAAACCAAAACTCTGCTGAAGATAAAAAAAAAGTTCCTCTCGAATAAAACCGGAATCCAAACGGGTTTCATAGGTGATGCCGTCAATTTCTCCCTCGAAAACAAAAACCGAACGTCCACCTGAAGGCTGAACTGTCTCCTTCTCGTGGTGGCTGACAATTTTGTTATTATTTTATGTGTTTTTTTCTCCTGGGGTCCCCCAAGAACCATGCTTCAGTTTTATTGCAATTATGTCAATGCTTTTATTACCACACACATTACTCACAATTTCACTTGAGCAAATCCGGTCGGGAAAGATTTTTCGATTCAAACCGTGCTTCGTTGAGACTGATAAAACTTTTTCGCGGCGCACTTTTCAAGCGTAGGCGATCGCGTTCGCGCGTAAACTTTTTCTTTTTAGCTAAGGGGAAAAGTGACCGATCCGTTGCACTGCCAGGGCAATACTGAATCTGAAAGCTTTTTTCCACCCCTCTTGCAGCTGGAGTTGCTGGTTTCGACAACGAGGGATGATCTTTCACGGAGAAAGGTTCGACTCTGGCGTGGCACATGGACGGAATGGCATGGCATGGCCTCGAGCGAAGGAACTCGCGCTCTCTTGAAAGCGCCCTTGTTGGGGGTCCGACGGTCGGACTCCGACCGATATTGGGGAACTCTTTCTCCGGATGTGCACGATAAAAGGAGGAAAAATGATGCGAGAATTTTCACGCGTGGTTGCATATTTTGTTGGAGAAATGATTGCCAAATAGAAAAAAATCAATTTTGGAGTTATGATAATGTATTCGAAGTTTTGGCTCGATTGTGCGCTTCTGCCAATATCAATTTGTCTATCAACAAATCTTGTGTTGAATGAATGTAACTATAAAGAGGACCCAATAAATCAAGGCAAAGCTTTCGCGATCAGTTTTTGGTTTCCTTGTCTTCTTTGTGGGACCGCTAGCCCCAGTATGGGCTCAACTCGAGATAGCGATCAGTTTAGAATTTATCTATATATATAAAAATGAATTTCTGTCTGTCTGTCTGTCTGTCTGTCTGTCTGTCTGTCTGTCTGTTCCCTATAGACTCAGAAACTACTGAACCGATTTACGTAAAACTTGGCAAGTGGGGGTATTGGAGGCCGGGGAAGGTTCCTATTATGGTTTGGGACCCCTCCCCCTTACAGGAAGGGAGGGAGGGGCCTCCCAAACAAAAGACTATTTTTTGCATAACTCGAGAACCAATCAAGCAAATGGTATCATATTTGGCATGGGGTGGTATTTGGGAAGGGGGAATATTTTTATAAATATAAGGTACCCCTCCCTCCTCTCAGTGTGGTGATAGGAAGTGGGGAGGGGGGCTACCTTACAATTTTTCATATAACTCGAAAACTAATCAAGATATTGGAACCAAATTTGGCATGGGAAGGTAATTTGATACGAAAAATATTTCAATGATTATTTGAGACCCATCCCTCTTTCCAGTTGAAAGGGGGAGGGGCCTTTTTCATAATCTTTTACAAAACTCAAAAACTTATAAAGCAAATGGAACCAAATTTGGCATGGGAGGGTATTTGGATACGAAAAATATTTATATTATTATTTGAGACACCTCCCTCTTTCCAATAGGGAGATATAAAGGGGGAGGGGCCCTCTTTTTAATTTTTTACATAACTCAAAAACTAATTAAGCAATTGGAACCGATTTCGGCATGGAACGATATTTGGGTACGAGAAATGCTTCTATGAATATTTGGTATCCCTCACTCCTTCAAAAAGGTTGATGAAAAGGGGGAGAAGAAATCTCCGTTACAATTTTCAGTATAACTGGAGAGCTGATCCAGAAAATTGAACCATATTCGGCATGAGATATGAAAAATGTTTCTATTATAAAATTGACGTCCCACCTTTTTTCAGCGGAAAGATATAAAGGGAGAAAGGGGGGCTTCCATACATTTTATGCATAACTTGAGAATGAATAGAGCAAATGAAATAAAATACAGCATCAAAAAGTATTTGAGTAAAAAAAATACTTTTATGAATATTAAGTTCTCACCCCTCCATTCAATGGGGAGAACGGACGGGGGAATGGTACTTCCTTTCAAGTTTATGCATAACTCAAGAATTTACAACGAAATAAAACCAAATTTGGCATTCGATGGTATTTCAATAAAAATCATGTTGGTATGATTATATGATTACCTGACACACCATCCTCCTTTCAGTGAGTAGGTACATAGGAGGAGGGAGGTGAGCCCAATAAAATTTTGTTAGAATAAGTTCTCAATTTATGGTAACGAAGCCAGCAAATGGAAACAAATATGGCATGGAAAGGTACTTGGTTACGAGATATGTTTCTACGATTGTTATAGACCTTTACGCCTTACAGTATAGAGAGGAGAAGAATAGAGGGGGTTCCATATAAATTTTGTTATAAAGATTAGAAACTTAAATGCAACAATATTTGATACAAGAAGATTTTTGGGAACCAAAAAATGGGTATGATTATTAAAGATCACGATCTCCATTCAGCAGGGGGAGGAGGGAAGGACCGGGGGGGGGGCTCGCTTATCAGTTTTTTGGCATAAATCCAGAACATATCAAGCAAAAACAATCATATTTTATAAGTTGGATTGTTTGCGTACGATTAATTTGAGACCCTTCTTTTTAGGGCGAAGCTTAAAGAAACAGATTGAAATTATCAGATCTTTAACACTATTTTAGAGATTAACATTCAGAACATTAGTTTAAGTTATTTTTTTCTTGCAATTCGAAACTCCAGCTGCAGCTCTCATATTATAGCGGTTGCTTATGAATTATATTATAATTTAATTTAAAATAATGCCAACAAAACAATAAAAATTTGAATGAATTCTGAAAATATCATTCGATTTTGAAAGGTGTAGCAAAGCACACCGGGTCAGCTAGTCTACATATATAAAAATGAATTTCTGTCTGTCTGTCTGTCTGTCTGTCTGTCTGTCTGTCTGTTCCCTATAGACTCGGAAACTACTGAACCGATTTGCGTGAAACTTGGCAGGTGGGGGTATTGGAGGCAGGGAAAGGTTCCTATTGTGGTTTGAGACCCCTCCCTCTCTCATGAAGGGGGGGAGGGGCCTCCCAAACAAAAGACAATTTTTTGCATAACTCGAGGACCCATCAAGCAAATGGTATCATATTTGGCAAGGGGTGGTATTTGGGAACGAGGAATATTTCAATGAATATTTGGTACCCCTCCCTCCTTTCAGTGGCGTGATAGGAAGGGGGGAGTGGGGCTACCTTACAATTTTTCATATAACTCGAGAACTTATCAAGATATTGGATCCAAATTTGGCATGTGAAGGTATCTGGATACAAAAAATATTTCAATGATTATTTGAGACCCCTCCCTCTTTCCAGTTGAAAGGGGGAGGGGCCTCTTTCATATTTTTTTATATAGTTCAAAAACTAAGAAAGCAATTTGAACCAAATTTGGCATGGGAGGGTATTTGGATACGAAAAATATTTCTGTGATAATTTGAGACCCCTCCCTCTTTCCAGTAGGGAGATATAAAGCGGGAGGTGCCTCTTTTATAGTTTTCAACATAACTAAGAAAGTAATTAAGCAAATGGAACCAAACTTGGCATGGGCGGGTATTTGGGAACGTGACATGTTCTAATGATTGTTTGAGCCCCCTTCCTTCTTACAGCGGGGAGGAAGGAAAGAGGGAGGGGGGTTTCATACAATTTTTACTGCGTAACTCAATAACTAAAACAGCAAATGGAACCAAATTTGGCATGGAACGATATTTGGGTACGAGAAATGCTTCTATGAATATTTGGTATCCCTCACTCTTTCGAAGAGGTGGATGAAAAGGGGGAGGCGAGGTCTCCCTTACAATTCTCAGTATAACTGGAGTGCTGATCAAGCAAATTGAACCATATTTGACATGTGAGTGTATTTGGATACGAGAAATGTTTCTATTATAAATTGAAGCCGTACCTTTTAAGCGGTAAGATATAAAGGAAGTAGGGGGGGTTTCCATTTTTTCCATAACTCGAGAATTAATCGAGCAAATGAACCAAATTTGGCATCAAAAAGTATTTGAGTACGAAAAATACTTTTATGAATATTAAGTTATCACCCCTCTATTGAAAGAAGAGAACGGAAAGGGGGATGGTACTCCCTTTCAAGTTTAAACAAAACTCAAAAATTTACTACGTAAATAAAACCAAATTTGGCATGGCATGGAATATAGGAAGGAAAGAGGGAAGCTTACATTTAACTTTTATTTTACAAAATCCGAGAAATGGACAATACTTAACATGGAAAATCATTTTGGTATGACTCTGTAATTATTTGACACATCATCCTCCTTTTAGTGAGAAGGTACATGGGAGGAGGGAGGTGAGCCCAATACAATTTTGTTAGCATATGTTCTCAATTTATGCTTACGAAGCCAACAAATGGAAACAAATATGGCATGGAAAGGTACTTGGTTACGAGATATGTTTCTACGATTGTTATAGACTCTTATGCTTTACAGTGTAGAGAGGGAAAGAAAGA
>NC_073693.1:52749458-52799458 GCF_029784155.1 Uranotaenia lowii
CCTCTGAAGAGTGTTTCCGATTTTTTTTTGCGCTCTTCGCCTCGAAAAAACCTTATAGATTAGTTGCAAACACAAACAGCTGTTTCCAAAATACATACAATGACATTCGAGAAAAAAAAACACCAACTCGTTGCTGCTGTGCATCATATGTGACGTCAAACGCGTACCAAAACAGCTTCCACCTTTTTAGTATCTCTATGGGATCTTCAACAAACTTCCGACACCACTCGTATTGAATGGAAATCGGCTCGTAAAAAATCAATCAAATGCTGACCGACAATGTGACTGAAGAGCAATTTCGAGGTTCGCTAATCGCGAGCACCCAAAAAGGGGCTATCATTTTTTTTTCTTCTTTAAACTTCTAATAGTTTCGAACATCTTGTAATCGATACCTGATAGGTTCAAAAGTGAAGTCTCAAGCTTGATCTATTTCGGTAGCAACTGCATTAAAGCCGCATACAATTGGGAATTTTAGGGTGTTTTTACTGACCGTGACAAATTTAACGGTCAGCAAACTTAACTCAGAGTGTTCGTTAGCTTTACACCTTATAGTAAAATTGTGTAAAATTCGTTAAACATCAAAACATATATGTATTTCAACTTTTTTTTAATACAACATAACAGTATAATGTAGGTACAGCTCTATGTAGAAGTGAATAAAGCTTTAAGCGGCTTCGTTCTTGGCTACGTCTAGCAGTAAGACCTCTTTCAACCGTTGAGTCCTTGCTTTTGGTGTGAAAATATTGTTTTATTTCGTTCCAGTGCCACGGTTATGATGTTTAACATAATTTCGGAATAGTTAATCATGTTTTGCTGTTTCGTTGTGGCGATGAATGAGTAGGTACACTTTTTGCTGCCTTCTGGTGGGCTGGTGGTCCTTTTACCGTGATTAACCTCCCGACAGATGGTCGAATTAATCTAAAGAAGAAGAGAAAAAAAACTCTACCTTCAATGCGGTATAACAGTACAGCGGGTTTTGATTCAAGATGCAAAGCGAAAAAATACGTTTAGCTGTACCACTTACTAGTAGAATATATCTTACGAAGGTACATTTTATGTCTATAGAAAGCATTCCAGATTGCCCGTTTTTAAACGATCCTCTCCCGACTCGAATATCCATTCAATTCGAAATTTGGGAAAGGTCCAGTACGACCTGAGCAGGTGTAATCAAAATAAACATCAACCGTTTTTTGGAAGCTTGAAACACGATGTGTTGTGACGATTCAAGACTAAGGTCCGGCCTTTACTCGTAACTCGAGGCTCGCTTGGTTTCCACGACTATCGTGCGCTCCGCCTCTGTTCGAGACTACTGCAGGAGACCAATGACCTCTCCTATAACGACTCGAGATCTTGGCTTCGCTTGGTTTGGCTAGAGTCCCACTCCTCTTTGCCCGTTCGTGTGCTGGTCGAGAGCAGCTTATCCTGGACACGCGCCTGTCACAGCAAACGTCCGGGGCTTTACGAAACAACTCGGATGATTGCCGGCGAAGACGTAATCGTACACCGACTCGAGTGACTCACCAGCCGAGGACGTGAAGTCACTCTACCCGAGAGTATTCCGCGGCGTGAATACTCTTCCCCCTTCAAATTCGACTGCGAAGAAGGTAATGTCTTATCCTCGCAGCTTCCGTCGTAGGTAGCGCGTTCTACTCAGATACTCCGTGGCGGTGGAGGTATCCTACACAACATTCACGACGTACCTAACAGCTCGACATACGCAGAAGGTAAAGTCTTATCTTTTTATGTTTACTGACCGACCGTGATCCGGTCTTCCTCCTTCCTTTAGCTGTCAACTTTTGGGCTGGCAACCCTATGTTTTTTGCCCGCCGTGTACCGAATCGAGTGCAGCTTATCCTAGACTCGTACACGTACGGGACTTTTCCGATTGCGACTCAGATGAATCCCGACGGTGATGTCATCCTACGCGGCTCGAGTGGCTCATCCGACGGCTTATCCCCGCAGCTTTCTTCGCAAAGGGGGCGTTCGACTCGGATACTCCGTGGCGCTAGAGGTGTCCTACACAACGTTAACGACGTACCTTACAGCTCGGCGAAGGAGTCACCCCCAACACCTCTGCAGGGAAGTCATGATCCGAGTGAACTCACCGCTGACCACGCGCCAGGTATTGGCATCCTCACACATCCTCCACATGATGCTGTCGGCTGTCGGATCTGGTCCGCAGGCGTCAAGCGTGTTAATTCGTACCCCTTCGAACCTTGGACAGTTGAACACTACGTGCTCTGGTGTCTCAATTGTGTCACCGCAGGTTGGGCAGAATGGCGAGGCCACGTGTCCAAACCGATGGTGGTACTGCATGAAGCATCCATGATCAGTCAAGTACTGTATCATGCAGAAATCCACCTCTCCATGTCTCCGATCCATCTAAAATCCGACGTTAGGGATCAAGCAATGGGTCCACCGGTCGCATTCCGAGCTGTCCCACTGGTGATGCCAGCTGGACATCGAGGCCTCTCTGGCATGTTTCCGCATGTCTGGCATGTGCCTGTGCTCGTAGCAGAAGATATCCTCTTCTAGCAAGGCCGAGATGGGCATGACCTCCGCCACAACAGCCGCAGCAACCGAGGACACCGTTCGGTATGCGCTGATAACTCGCAGATTCATCAGCCGCTACACGCTGCAGAGCTTTTACAGATTACACTGCCTGCTCAAGGCTGCCTTCCAGGTTGCCGCTCCGTACCGGAAAATGGACGAGGTCTCACTCGCCAAGACCGTCCTTCTTCTGCAGCGGATCGCCGAGTCGTTCGACATGACCCTTGAGAGGGCTACTGTCGCCATTTCTGCTCTGTTGCAGGTGTAGTCGACGTGGGCCGTAAAGCTCAGCCAGTCGTCAATCATCACCCCCAGGTACTTGATCGCACGCTTGGATTCGATTGCGCATGGTTCAGCTGCAATCGTTCCTGATCAGATCAGGTTGGTGATCAGCACCATCTCAGTCTTACATCCAACTTTCCACCTTCTCAATCGCTACTGTGGCAAGTAGCTGGACCTCTCCGGTTGATGGACCCAATGCCAGGAGAACCACGTAGTCGACGAATCCCACAAGTCTCACTCCCGTGGGGAGACGCAGTCTCAGCAGTTCGTCGTAGACGATGCTCGCAGACTAATAAAAACGATGTTCCACAATACCGGGCCAAGTATCGATCCTTGAGGAACCCCTGCCGAGACACTCACAGTTTCCAGTCCCTCACTTATATACTGTAGTTGGCGATTACGGAAGTAACACTCCACCATCCTACAGATATATGCCGGAATCCTCTTACGAATGAACGACTACGCAATCGCTGCCCAACTGACGCTGTTGAAGGCGTTCATCACGTGACCACTGGACAGAGGGACTTATTTTGGGCAACTTGTCTAGCTCTCTTATTAAGCAACGAATCATAATTTTTTTTTTATCAAATATATAGTTGAAGCCCTATTACTAAATATATCGCACTAAATTTGTTCATGATTAGTTGCTTTATAAGAGAGCTAGACAAAGTGGTTTAAAATAAGTCTTCTGATCGCAAATAAGTCTGTTAATACTCTTGTCCAGAGCCTTGTCGTAGGTTTCGTCGTCCATTACCACGCAATCAAACTTGGTCAACAATGTCGCATACAACTTCCGAGATCTTGTTTTAACGTTAGGTTTAGCTTTTCATTGCGATTAGCAGTCACTACCTGCTTATAAGTCGATAGTCCGGATCGTTTTTAAGCTTCATGCACGGTTGTAGACGATAATCTCAATTTATTGGCGACATCTCGAACGGAGAGATTGGAGTTTCGCTCGAAAGTGCTAGTCACTCTTCTGTTCGTCAATGCGGCTCCCGGATTTCGATTTCCCTCAGATCCCGGCTTCCAAGTTGTCGAAATACGTTCCCCGAAACCTTCTATTACTTTGGTGACGGTTGATTTCGCCACATTCAACGATTTTGCTTTTTCTGCGTTCGCGTAGTTTGGATTTTCACGACGCATGTTAAAAAATTCTGATTCGTGGCTCCTTGTGCTTGGACGCCATTTTGAAAACTACAGACTTAATGTCGAAAGCCAAATAGAAGCATCAATGTACACACACACCTACAAAATGAGGGGTGTTCAGGATTTTTCTGTGTATGTTTTTGATGTTTGTCATTTTGTGTAACATAATGTCATTTATGTATCATTTGTGTGTCAGTTTGTTTCATTTTATGTGTAATTTTTTGTATCATTTGTGTATTATTGTGTCAGCTTTGTCATTGCTTTTTTTTAATTTATTTTTAAACAGCAACATTTAGGGAACTCGTGTATTTTTATATTTTTTCAAAGTGTCGTTTTGTGTTTGATAGATTTCCATACAATATGCTAATATTGATGCGCCGTCGTTGAGAAGTTTATTTGAACATATGTTAAGGGAAAAGCCCGATAATGACAAAATGTGTTTCTCAAAGCTAACCTTAAAAACAAATCAACATATTTTTGGATTATGGTTTAACGGTAAAATAACACAATCAGCTCAATAGGCAATCGGTTTAAAGGTAAAAGTCACATAAATTGTCTCATAAAATAATAATAGCAACACCGTTCAGAATCAGACGTTATAAACAATACCGCTACTTGATTAGAACTGACATACGGTATCAAACACCGAAAACAAACCACACTGACATACTGAAACTGATTTCATTAATTTGTGTCATTAACTGCCATCGACACCCTAGCTAGGTTGATATAGTTTTCGCTGCTCGCTGCTTCTGCCGCTCATATCACACACTCTCCTCCTTAAATCAAACAGCGCGAAACTACATATAACGTATAAAAAAAATCCACGTGCGTCCCAGTTGCGAAGGTTATTTTTGTTTTGTTTTGGCATTCGGTCGCATTTTTCTTCGTTCTCCTGCTTCTCGTCAGAAAGTCAAAGTCAGAGTCAATTCACCTCCGCCGGTCGGTGAATCTGCTGGAAAAATCTCATGGGGGTTTCGTCCGTTCGTTTTTGTTTTTGGACAGTTTCCTCAACGATTGTGGTAAAGCCCCGTGAGGCGAGTTGAAGTAAAGGTTCGCACTTCTCAACCAAAACGGAACGACGATTCATTCAAATGTAGTTATTGTTATATGTATATATTTCTGCCAGTTTGTGGAATCGTGTTGAGTTATTAGAGCACCTGACTGCAGTCACACATGTGAGTGATAGGTGATCAAAGTTTTCGCAGTTTGACATCTTAACAGAGCCAATTAATCAAAAAAAATAGATTGTTTAATTTGGTGATGATGATAGTAAATAATTAATAAGTTGTAATAGACCTTATGAATGATTCAACATTGCAGGAATATCAACAGAGAGTAAAGACAATGAACAGGAGGAAAAGGTTTAACTCTTTTAACATGTTCCCTTATCTGAATCGTCTACAAGCTATTACTCTTATCCTATTTTTGTTTCTCATGTTCCATTTTTGTCTCAAAATTATTGAATTAGTTTAATTCATCACCTAATGTTTTGAAATAGTTTAAAATAACTAAAAAAAATATAAAAATGATACAAAAATAATACAAAAATTACACAATCATGTTACAATAATGACCAATAAATGGCACAAAATGATACATTTTACTACATACAATTACTCAAAAACAAAAATCACACAAAACAGACACCAGAATGGCACAAAAAAATACGCACATTAACACATTATAAATCAAATACTGACTCATATGATTAAAAATGACACGAAAAAGACGAAGAAAGAAACAAAAACTAAATTAAATGTTCATTGAAACAACTGAATATGACTCAAATAAGACAGAAAATTGACATACAAATAACACGAAGATGACAAAATATAAACACAAATATAGTGGAGAACGGGGTATCGTGGGCCACGGGGAAACGTGGGCAACTCTGAATGTAAGTTGAGATAAAAATCTCAATCCAACTGTCATCGTCGCCGCTTTGCGTAAGCATATTTTCTATATGTTGTTGACTTATATACTCCTTTATTTATCAAGCTTTACTTACATAATCAAACAACCACCCGCAAATTGCATCGATGGTTCATAACAAAAACATGCTCATACTCGTACAATCTTAGTTTTACCATGTTCTTTCATGTGGAAAAGGAATTTTTGATGAATTATCAATAAATCACACGCAACGCAAACGCAACCAATCGTGGGCCACATTTTGTGGGGTATCTTGGGCCAAATAGATTTTTATGTTTTTTATACAAATTCCGAACTTAAAATACGTTTTTTCTATCTTTATAGTTTTTCTATGCCAAATGAAGAGTTAAGGAAAATATTACGTCCATCTTTCCCAATGCGATAGAGATGAATATAAATCCTACATAAGGAATTTTGCCGAAACGTTCGCGAGCTAAGTTTTTGGAACTATTCGATCATAAAAAAGTCTCTTTTTTATTTCCTCATCTGAAATTGCTTTAAAATAACTAAATGAATAATTAAATTTAAATTTTGGGTCAACTCATAAACTTTGCACGTTATCTAGTCATTTTGGATTTGGTTGCCCACGATGCTCCACCATTTTTCAATATAAAAAAAAGCTTTTTAAAACAGTCAGAACTCGAAGAAATTTATTAATTTATTTACCATTTTTTTCTTTTCATCTTTTATAATAAAAAAGTTATGAAAAAAAGAAAAAAAAACTCCCCTACAAAATGACGAAAATTTACAAAAATGCGAAAATAAAAAAAAAACACAAAAAATGCGAAATAGGGTGAGTGCTCCTACTTTGGTCCTAGAGCCTACTTTAGTCCTAAAATGACGAAAATTGTAAATAATTCATTTTGCTTGCAAAGGATAAAGATGCTGCTATGTGCACAATGAACTCTTATTCTTCCTGAATCCTTCCATGCCGCTTTTTGCCATAAAAGTCTTTCTCATAAAATTTTCAACGTTTTTAAAAATGAGCCTCCTATTCAGTGGTAAATTAGACAGCTCAATTAGTGGGGTGCGTTTTGAGAAATTAGAGGAAATAAGGAAAAATCACGTTTTTTCAGTGTCCAAGCCAATATTTAAAGGGTTAAGGCAGAAACACAATACAGCGTCGGTCGTCGCGTCACGTCAGCGGTCAACGCTGTCGATAAGTACTAAAACGCGGACGCGACGCACCCGACGATTTTTGCATCACAATTCAGCGTCAAGAGACATCTAAGATGTCTCTTGACGCTGAATTGTGGTGCAAAAATCATCGGGTGCGTCGCGTCCGCGTTTTAGTACTTATCGACAGCGTTGACCGCTGACGTGACGCGACGACCGACGCTGTATTGTGTTTCTGCCTTTATAACTTTCACTATGGAGAATATGAACCAGATTACCTATTTTTCCTAAAATAAATAAAAATCAATGGAAAACCCGGAAAATTTTTAAAGGGTCCAAATAAAGGAGACTTTGACTTTGATGTTCCATTTTTAGACCTAACATCACAAAAACTTTGTGTGAATACCAAACAAATCAACAAAAGTGCGAATTTTCAATTTGGGGCATAATTCAGAACCAATATTGAACATATCTTACATTTTGTGTTAGCTTTACGCAAATAAACTATAAATTAGTAGACATATAAAAATTAGAGCTATTTTTATGCTGATAGAGCTGACGGGGAGTAAAAGTGTTTAATATATTCATGACAGAAATGTAAGTTTTTTCAGTCGTTAAAAAGCTGTAATATTTTTAATGGTAATATTTAATTAAAAATAACACTTTTAATGAATTTGTTTATTTATTTTCGAAAAATTATATATTTTATAGGAATTTTAGATATAGGTCCAATTGAAGGTACCAGAACAGTACCAAAATAGGTACAGTAGGTTCAAAGATGGAAATTTTGATCAACAATATCTGTGCAAATCTTTCAATAAAGGCGAAACCTATGTTGAAAATTCTCATTGAAAATTGTAGATAAGATAATGAACTATAAATAAATTTCTTTAAAGATAGAAAGCTCCCGTTTGTTTATGAGAAAAGCATGATTATTCAAAAACCACCGCTTAAAGGGTCCAAAGTAGGGCAACTAACCCTATTTCAAAAACTACAAAAATCAAAAAGACATAAGGGAAAAAAGGACAAAAATGACTTAAGTGACAAAACGATAAAAAAATAAAGACCAAAAATTTAAAACTAAAAAAAAGCACAATGACAAAAATTTTGTGCATTACAAAAAATTACAAAAATGACAAAATAGCAAAATTTAAAAACGACAAAAATAACTGTATCACAAAAATGACCAATTAATACTTAAATGATTACCAAAAATCTACGCCGTGAAACACTAAATTCGGCATTGTGACTATTGGAAATTCTACAAATTTAGTCCTAAATATATGTTGGTTGCCAAAAGTGTTGTGTTTAAATTTGTAGAAAAAAGTTCTATTATAAAATTCATAGCATTTGAGGTATGCTTCTAAGTGTACACTTGCGGCAAGCGAAAAAAAATAGAATTCTCGTCTTTGGTCCGCCATCGAAAATCTCAAAACATGACATGGAAGACATAAAAAATATGTAATAAAATATAGAAATCTGTACCAACACATGAAAAGGATGTATCTCCATTTATGGCGAATCGAGAAACACGCGTTTGAAAAAAATACAACCTATTTTAAATCGCTAATTAAAAATCACTTGAAATTTTTGCATTTTTTAAAAGACAAACGATTTTTAGAAGTATCTTCTGTATGTTGGAGTAAAGGAATATCAATTTTCGTGAAAAAACAACGCGCTATCGTAGACAAAACCTAGCTCACGTAATATTTTGTCGTAACCTGTTTATACACCCTTTGCTATTTTCTTATTTTTAGCTTTAGTTATAAGCTCGCATTCTTTTGCAACTATGTTTTTATGTTGAATAACGAGTCAAATTGATTATTTTGAGTTTGTTTGCGGAGTAGTTGCGAAAAATTTTTCCGGAGTAAGGGTGTATATCAATGTAATGGCAGTTCTGGTTTTAGAATGTTCATAGATCCTTTACTCAAATTGAGTTTTTGATGTAACGGAATATTATTTTCTCAAAAGGGGTTTACCGTTAAGTAGTGCAAATGTTGACCTATCATGAGGTACTGAAAATGGTTTTTGTTTACTTTTGGAGATAGATCCTTGTCATGTGTTGGTACAGAAATGACCGAAAAGTCATTTGACTATATTGTAATCAATGTTTAACCAGTTGATTTTGGTTTGTTTAAATTATTTGTTTTTTTATTGTTTTTGGTATCACCCCAAATAAATTTTTAACACAATATTAACAGAATTTCAAAACAATTTTATAAACAGTTTTGGAAAAACTTTTTTCACCCTAGATTGACAAAATTTAACACTTGGTCTAACCATTTCGCTCGTTGCTCCTTTTTTGAGTTTTATGTGTAACTAGCTGACCCGGTGTGCTTAGCTACACCTTCTAAAAATAATTGAAATTCGTAAAAATTATTTAAATTTTGACAATTTTGACAATTCAATTTTTATATTTGTTTTCCAAGATCTGAAATTTATACTGGGTTCTTATAAGTATCATCTTTTATTATGCCAAAATGTAAGTTAAATCGGTATGGATTCTACACCGTTTCCGTCTAAGTTTTCGAGTTATGCCTAATATGCCTACCTAGTAATGCAATGACCAGCAAATATTTAAGAGGGTATATCGCAGGAACAACAGAATTATTCAAACAAATATACCAGATGAAAAGATTGTATTAACCTCACCAAAATAGCATATAGCTACAAAAGTGGAGGCGATATATCCACAAGGACAAGATTTTAACGATTCGATTTCCTCACAAAAAAAAACAAAATATACGATTTTAAGTTATTTGAGTAAAACGAAAAAAAAAATTTCTGCGACCGAGAATTGAACTCCAGTCCTCCAAGTTGGCTGTCCGGTATCCTACCACGATGCCAACACATCAGTTGATATGATTCGCGCTATAGCTGTATATGTAAAATTTTCTGTTTACGAACCGGTCAAAGGAAGAAAGAAGGAAGGATCGCCTATTTATCGTAAATCAGTTCACTCATTTACGATGTCAAATTAGCATATTCCCAATTATTTAGAGACATATTTACGAACTGACTCAACTACTATCCGATTCAACTTTTCTTGGGAAAAGCTTGTCGTAAATGAATGATAGAAAATCACTCAATACCAACTTGTTTACGATGGTTATTGAAAATGTCTGAATATTCGATTTGGATTATGATTTCTATTACGATTTTATGTTGTCAAGTGGTTTTTGAGATAGCGTCCTATACTGAAGATCATTGACAACTTTTTTTGGGCAGAATCAAGAGAAATCCATTTTTTTCGAACCCACACCTTGAATGAAAAAACTTGTGTCTTTTCCAACCCTGTCCTAAAATAAGGGAGGGTTTAAAATTATTCGTACGCAAACAACCAATCTTATAAAAGCTGGATCCTTTTGACTAATAAGTGCACAATTTATGCTAAAAAAAGTAGTATGCTCCCCCCCTCTCCCCTTTTCTTCCCATCCAACACTACTTGAAGGAGGTGGGCGTTTCTAATAATTATATCCAATTTTTTCGTATACAAAAACCTCCTGATATCAAATTTGGTTCCACTGGTTGATAAGTTCTTATGTAATACAACTAAATTATATGCAAAACCCTTCCTTCCCTACTCTCTCCATCCTGAAATGCGAATATAGGTTTATAAAAATCATAGAATCATATCTCGTACTAATCCATGTTAAATTTGATTCCATTCGAATGATTATTTCTCAAGTTTTCTCAACAAAAATACATTAGGGCCTGTCCCCCTTCTTATGCACTCATTAGAAGAAGAGTTGTGTCTAAAATAATAATTGAATCATTTCTCTAGTCCTAATCCTTCCCCATGTGTAATTTGGTTCCATTTGCTAGATTAGTCCTAGAGTTGAGCAAAAAACTGTAAATTCTCTCTAGTTTTCATTCCGCCGCACATGCCATTAAAATTATAATCATCAAAAAACTGTATAGGGGCCTCTCTTCTCAATGGAAGAATGGAGGCGTTTTAAATAATCATATAACCATATCTCGTATAACCTGCTCTCCCATGCCAAATTTGGTTCCATTTGCTTGAATAGTTCTCAAGTTATGCATAATATTTTCTATTTCCCCATTGAAAGTAGAAAGTGATACCAAATATCAATAAAAACATATTTTGTTCTCAAAAACCGTTCCACGAAAAATTTGATTCGATTTGCTCTAATTGTTCTCGAGATAAGCAATAGGAATATCGTTTGGGAGCCTCACTTCTCCTTTTCTATCTTTCCAAAGGAAGAAGAAAGAGGTCTTAAATAATCATAGAAATATTTCCCTTACTCAAATACCACCCCATGCTACATATATTTGGTTCCATTTACTTAAACACTTTTCGAGAAATGTAAAGAAATGGTACAGGAACACCCTCCCTCTTCTTATCTCCCCACTGGGAAGAGAGAGGGACACTAAAGATTTAGGGAAACATTTATCGTATCGTACTATAATACCCTCCCATGTCAATTTTGGTTCCATTTGCTAGATTTGTTCTTCAATTATACAAATAATTGTATGAAAGCCTCTCTCTCTCTCTCTCTCGCTCCTATTTCCCCATTGGGACGAGAGAGGGGTCACAAATAATCATTAGAACATTTCTCGTACCCAAATACCCTCCCATGCCAAATTTTTTTCTATTTGCTTAATTAGTGTCTGAGTTATGTAAAAAATTATAAAAGAGGCCCCCTGCCCCCTTTCGATCTGCCTACTGGAAAGAGGAAGTGTTCTAAAATAATCATAGAAATATTTTTCGTATCCAAATAACTTCCCTTGTCAAGTTTGGTATCATTTGCTTGATCGGTTCTCAAGTTATGCAAACATTTGTCTTTTGTTCGGAAGACCCGGTTCCCCCCCCCCCCCCTTTCTGTTTGGAGAAGTGGTCTCAAACTATAATAAGAACCTTCCTTGGCTTCCCACCTGCCAAGTTTCACGTAAATCGGTTCAATAGTTTTCGAGTCTATAGGGAATAGACAGCCACCAAGGAAATTGTTTAATTTTTATTTACAATTCACAGAAAAATGTCAAATTAAAAAAGTCAACAACAACCAGCGGTGATCAAAATAAACAATGACAAGATTTTGACAAAAATATATTCATGTTTGAACCTAATACCGACAGAATTTTTAAAACCATTCTAAATGAACTTTGACACAATTTTGTTCATTGTGTAAATTTGATCAATATTTTTAAATCGAGTTCTAAACAAAAAACCCCCTATAAATTTCGTTACTTAATTGTTCCCAATACAAAATAAGCCATTTAGAAACAAATAAAAAGCCCTGTCAACGCAGGACATTTCTCAAAATTTTACTACCTCATCGGCAGTCATTCTGCTGTTATAGTGTAGTGGCTATAATTTACCTTCCACTGATTCGTGACGTGACCATGATGATGGTACCACCAATAAAAGATTTTTTTTGTAACAGTTCACTTTCGCAAAACAACACTCGGAACATAAACGCTCTTGCTCGCTCATAAGTTATGCCTTCATCGGTCATGCATCGATGGCCATTGAGACTTGGACAAAGTCACTTAACAAAACCCCAAAAGAAACGGAGAGATGGTCGTTTGATTCATCAGTATTCACTTACCGCAGTTTTTTGCGCCTCTTCTGAAACCACTTTGACGAAAATTATTATCTAAACTTCATGTGTTTTAGTTTTGTTTTTGATTATTTTCAGAGTTATGAGATCGCCGCTAAATTGCTAGATTAACAAAAATTTAATGAATCCGTTTGGAGTTCTACCATTTTACAATCTTCTTCAAAATAACTGTTTCATTCTTGTTTGAAAATATGCCAAACAGAAGAACGATTTGGCGAACGTTGGCCCGAAAAAAGAACTATAAAAATCGAAACCTATTAATTAATCTGTAATTAAGATGCACGAACTTTTTACGCACCGCAACAGTTTTATGGCTCCCACATATATTATAACCGTCAAAAACGAACGCGATCCGTTGCAAAAGTTCGGACACTGATAATAAAAACTAAAAAGTTGCGCCGCAGATTGAGATTGGTTTGGGGCCTATTTCGGTACAGGCCTTAATTCATCTAGAGCCGGTAGAAGAGATAACACACACTTTCTGATTTGTTGTAATACTTCTCTACAGAGAGCTATCAAGGTTGTTGTTTTGGTTTTTTTTTTGGGGTGATAGCCCTTATGAGATTTGATCATCACTGTTCGGGCCGCTGAATGAAGTCGTTAAAAATATGTTTCATGATGACACGTTGCCTGATCGGCGACGTTTTGAAATTCAATTTTCGCTTCGTGTTATCACCAAATGTGTAACAAAACAAACTGGTACCAATGCTCTGCAACTTACCAAAACTTTTCGGAACCAATTAAACCATGTCTATCTAACATGGGAGTGATTGCAATTATTCAGAAAAAAAAATTAAAATTCACATATTGTTCATACGTAACCGTCAATATGAGTATTTTGTCAAAAAAAAACAACACATTCGTCACTTTTTCTTTAAGACAGCTGATCGGGAGGTTTGAAGGGATGGCCGCCAAAGGTTATTAAAACCGAACAATTAACTGGTTTATCGAGCTTGAAGAATAGGAGGTTTGCCGTGAATTTGCGAAAGTTAAGCTATGCGTGAAGTATTTTGTTAGCGGCTTTAAAGCCTAAGTAGAAAATTGAATAGCTAGCGCCAGTGTGATTTGGATGATCGGTGCTAAGAAGAACATTATCGACGTGAATCTCAGAAAAGGGTTGAGATCTGGTTGACACGAAATTTTTTCAATATTTTTAATGAAACAAATAAGTTGATTTCGGTATACGCGGAGAAAAAAGTATGGTATTTCCAACAATAATCCAATCCAATATTCATTCAGGTATCTGATTGATTCTCGACCAACTATAATTATTAAAATTTCAACAATACATATAATAGAAAATCTGATTGATTTCGTACATTTAACAACATATATAATACATTCAATTATGGTTGTTCGAAAAAAGGTTGTCCATATGTGATGTAATGGGCAATTTGGTTTTCGCATGTACATGAATGAACGATATACGGTTCGAAAAATCTTAACGAGACAAGAGAAGTCACCATGGAGCCAAAAAAACTCTACCATGGGAGAAAAAAAGTTATGAAACAAACAAGTTGTTTTCGTTAGACACGGAGAAAAAAGTATGGTATTACCTACAATAATCCACTTATATATTGATTGAACTCGACCAAGTATAATTATCAAAATTTCAACCATACATATAATAGACAATCTGATTAATTTCCTACATTTGAAAAAAATATATATTATACATTCAACTATGTTTGTATGATTGATTTTGTGCATTCAACTATAAATATAATAGATTCAACTATATAATGTACGATTGATGTCATACATTCAAAAATAATTATAGTAGATTCAACTATAATAATTTGATGATTTGATTATAAATATGATAGATTCAATTATAATTATATGATTGATTTAATTGTAAATATGGTAGATTCTACTATGATAATATGATTGATTTAATCATAAATATGATGGATTCAATAATATTTCTAGGATTGTTTCAATGAGGTCATCTATAAATATTGTAAATTTAAATTCTGTTTAGATTGAAAATTATTATATCTTATGATGTTTTTTCTCCGGAATAATTTTATGGCTACGTTTTATTTTGTTTTAATTTATCATTTTTGCATTTTGCATCTAGTTTGTTTTAGCCGCCCCCGTACTAGAAAAGCTGACTGTACATCCCGATATCCACGTTCTGATTCCTCCGCTGTTGTTCTTTTTGCATCTTATGCATGGTTGCCCAGCAAATTGTGCGTCTTAACTAATCGGTACCGGAAGACGTCCTTAGAAGTCGGTGCTTCTGAACGCGGGAAGATTGACCTTTTGGGGGTGAAAAATTCACTCAATATCATGACATCAATCTAACTGGTGATACGGTCAAAATTTGGTCAATATCAATTTGACGTATTTCTTTCAATTTTGCATTTAAAAAACCTGAAAACCCCTCATTTTGAATTCATTCTTCAGTTGTCAAAATGCCGTCCAAGGAAGAATTGCAGCGTATCAAAATTTTGCTCACGCATCAACCGTTACAAATGTAATTAAAGATGCCGCAAATAAGCTGGGTGTATTGTCTACAACCGTGCATCGAGCCAAAAAACGAGCTGGACTATCGACTTACAAGAAGGAAGTGACTCCAAATCGCGATGATAAACAAAATACGACGGCCAAAGCGCGATCCCGGAGGCTGTACACGACGATGCTGACGAAGTTTGACTGCAAAGCCGACTACAAGCAGCTTCCGGGACAGGAGTTTTTTACGGCAAAAGGAAGGGGAAAGGAAACAGATATTTTAAAGCACATGAAACTGTCAAAGTTCGCGAAGAAATATCTGGTTTGGCCAGCCATCTGTACCTGTGGCTTGAAAAGCAGCATTTTCATAGCTTCCGGGACTGTCAACCAAGAAATTTACGTGAAAGAGTGTTTGAATAAACGTCTGCTGCCTTTCATAAAGAAATACGGTTGTTCCGTACTGTTTCGGTCGAATTTGGCATCTTGCCATTACGGTAAAAAGGCCATGGAGTGGTACGCCGCCAACAACGTGCAGGTGGTTCCCAAGGACAAGAACCCTGCCAACACGTCAAAGCTCCGCCCAATTGAGAAATACTGGGCTATTGTCAAGCGGCACCTAAAGAAAACCAAAAAAACTGCTAAGGACGAGCAGCAGTTCAAGGCAAACTGGCTTTCTGCGGCGAAGAAGGTGGACAAGGTGGCTGTACAAAATCTGATGGCAGGGGCTATTCGGATTTGGAAAAGCGGAAGCCTAACTGAATATTTTTCCTTAATTTTATACTAATTAAACTTGAAAAAGAAACTTAATTTGATTTTTTAAATAAACAATTTCACCGATTTACACACGTTTTCCCTTGACCAAATTTTGACCGTATCACCCTTTATCATTCGCTTTACCGACCATACTGACAAACAAATACTAGTTTCCTGTGGGATCCTGCGATGATCACGCAAGGTAACGTCGAGATCCACGTAGATTTTGCGGGCAGCTAGAGAAGGTTTACTTTCCACAATTCCAGGAACTGTCAGCCTACTACATGATCGCTGCCTGGAAGTGGTGGAGAAAAATGTTTCCCCATCGCCGGAGAGCGCTTGCACTTTGCCACCGATGTCAGGAACTGCCGGCTGAGCCCTACAAACAGAACATCGATTTTTGCTGATGAACATGGATGATCACTATAGTATTCAAGTATTACACAATCAATCATAAAAGTATATTTAATTGAATTTACAATATTTATAGTTTAGTAAATAGAATCAATCATACATTTTGAATCAATTCTACGACTACAGTTAAATTTATCATATTTATAGTTATATTTGAGAGGTCAACCAGGAATGTATAGTTGAATCTAAATATTTATATTTGAATACCTAAAATCAATCATACAATTGTAGTTGAATTTATCGTATCTACAGTTGAATCAATTATACCGTTACATTTGAATTTATCATATTTATAGTTAAGTGTGAGAAGTCAACCAGGAACGTATAGCAGAATCTATTATATTTATAGTTGAAAGCGAAGGGTTCTACTCTACACTCAAAATTATAAATCCATAATCAAATTATGGTAATAGAGCAAATATATTCAAGAAAAACAATCTCGACTAAAAACTAATGCCAAAACCTCAAAAACCCATCCCAAGTTCAAAATTTCGCTACCGTTTTCAAAATATTCTCACTTGTTCATAGAATATGGTTGTCAGATTTTTTTCAGCACGTATCCGAAATTTTTTTAAATCCTGCAAAATCCGGGTATTGGATTTCGAAATTTTCGACCGAAATCCAGGCAATACCGGGCAATTTTGATCAAAACCTAGGAATTGCTCATCAACAATCATGAAAAAAAAAACTTTTAAAACCTTTACTGATTATTTTTTTGAAACTTGCTCCACAAATTTTGGACGCAGAAATAAAAAATAATTTACAACTCAATTTTTTTTTTTTAAAGTTTGATTTAAAAATGAGAATGAGAACAGACTGGATATTTCCCAAATTTTATATTAAATATCCGGGCATATTTATATTGTTTGTTGGACAATCTGGCAACCTTATCAAAGAAATTCAGGTCTGAGTATCGAATTTTAAATTAAACCCATTTTGGAGGTTCTGGTTCTATATTCTCATAACCAAAGTTGTATTTCAACATATTTTCGTATTTCTGATTCTGTATCAAGTTTAGGATTCTTGATTTTCAGTTCGAATAATCATGAGAAATTAGGAATGAAAAGCTGCTTTGAAATCCTGATTAAATTTGGTTTTGCATTTCGTATCAAATTTGAATCATATTTTTTGTAAATCATTTACATTTTTAATATTTTGATAATAATTTTCCGAATATGAAGAAAAGAAGAATTTTGTTTAACATTTTAGTTCGAAGTTCTCAAACTTAATTCTGAAACAAAATTTAAACATTTAAAGCTTTCAAATGGCGATCCACATTTAAATTCTGGTTCACAATACAAAATAAAAATAAATAATTGAAGAAATCAATTAAGATTAAACCAGCGATACAGAATTTTAATAAAAGATTCAAGAATTATGGCTCTAAAACCTTGCTCATAAAATTCTGATCTGGAATTAAGATTCGGGAATCGTATTTTTTGTACATTTGAGAAATCGTATAGAAATTCGGAAACAGTTAAATTTTTGAATTCAGGTTCAGAATTCAGATTTAAAATTCAGGAAAAGATTTGACTTGTGAATGAGTTTTTCAAGCAATATAAAAATGTAAAGGAATTAAAAAGAACATGAACATAAAATTTTTTTGTCTATAATTCTTTTTTATTATCATATTTCCCTTTCTATCTTCCTTTCTTCTCTCACAGTGTGTTAAGTTAAGCAAACAATTGTAAACAAACAAAATCGATTTTGGCTCCTTAAAGCCTAAAGGTACGAGCCGTTTCAAATAAAGAAATTGTTCAAAAAAAAACATAAAAAATTGCTTGTCAATTTCCAGAATTAATTTTTTTAAATCAGAATAAGTTTTTACACACAATTCAGCTGAAAATCACAGATATGAAGTAGAATTTGAGTTAATTTTCTCTGTTTTGTTTTATGCAACATATCCCAAATTTTATATTTTTTTAAATTACTCACGGGATTTTCATTATGGAATGGATTCTTTATAAAAAATATTTCCTGTTAAAAAAACAAATATCTGATCTTCAACTAAAAAATCTGCACAAAATAGTATATTTTCTCGGTGTATTGATTAACATTATTGATATTGCAGATTTTTTAAAGCTGAATTTCAAACTAAATCATAAATTTAGTTCAAGTTTGCATCAAGTAAATTTGTTCCGAAATTTTGTTATCGCTTACCGTTTTTTTTTTATTATTTTCTTCAAAGGTTAGAATCTTGGAGTTTGCAAAAGTGTTTGGAAGATTGGGCTTGTTTGATTTTAGCACAGAATACGTTTTTTACGTAGGCTAGCTTAAAAAGAACTTATTTTATGCTCAAATCAAATAACTTCTACCTACCAGACTCTTAAACAAATTCTAGAATTTTAGCTTTGATAAAAGCAAATTCCATATTTTGTTTTTAAAGGTTTCATAAAAAAAAAGTTAAGCTCATCCTTTAGGCTAAGGACCACTTTTCTAAAGTTACGTTTTAATACAGAACTATTGATGAAAACTTAAAAATGAATAATCGCATAGTAACAAATATAATTTGTTTTTTTTTCTTCGTACGTTGTTGGGCAAACATCATAGGTAAAAATCAGTCACCAAACAACCCCCTACTCCACCCCCCCCCCATGAGTCGGTTCTTCCAACGGCCCGACTAGCATATTTACAGTTGAATCAATTATACCATTACAGTTGAATCCATTATACCCGTTGGTTGATGATTGCATCAAATCAATCATCAGTTGGTAGTCGAGTCTATTATATTTATAGTTGGATGTTTGGTCGGGATGAGTAATTGTCGCTTAGAATCCCTTCAGATAAAAAAAAATAGTTGGATGCAAAAAAAATCAACTACGCTTTGATGATTGGTATAACCAGCTGAAATAATTAAAACAACTGTGGTCTTTTTTCTCCGTGTAAAATCAATACAAAACTGACTTTCAAAACCATCTGTATCAGCGTGTATCCTTTCGCAACTTTTTTCGAATTTCAAAAACCCTATAGTGTAAAAAGTCTCTTTTTCATTCAAAAAGAAAGACAGCATTTTTGCAAATTTTTAAAATAAGAGTTAGGTGCCTGAGTTTTAATTTGAAATTTTGTATGGAAAAACACAAAAATTTGTTCAAATAATGTCAATTTTGGTTTTTCTTGAATATATTATTGTTCTCACGCAATGCAAATTAAATTCCAATATATACAGCTTACTTGCAGCAAACTCTATAGCCTAAAAAGTTTCCTGTTTAGTCAAAAACGACAGAATTGTTGCAGATTTTTAAAATTGAGATTTAGGTACCTGAGTTTTGATTTGAAATTGTGTATGAAAAAATGCAAAAATTTGTTCAGGGAATGTCAGTTTATTTTTTTCTCGAATAATTTGTTTTCACGCAATGCAATGGAAAATTTTCTGGCTATAGCTTTGCAAAACGGTAAAAGTAGCGAAAAATTTTTATAACGCATACATTTTTTTTCATAAAAAGAAACTAACAACACTGACAGATTTTCCCTCATATTTTATAAAAATATTTTTTCAACAAGATAGTTATTGATTCCAGAGTCATAAAATGTTCTGATAAAATGATCTTCATTAGATTATCTATCATTTGCAAGAAAAAAAATAGAGCTACCATAAATTTACTGCTACCAGATGCAATGGTTTTGCAAAAATTTAACTTCAATCAGGTAAAACTGTCTTGTTTTCTTCATATTTTGATTCAGAACAAATTTGATCTTACAATTGTCGTTGGCCGAATACTACTATTCGGTACATCTCTAGTAAACTGATTTCTTGAACGATAAATTTTACTTGGAAAAAATCTCCATGGGGAGGGGAGGTTAGCAGATGAAGAGAAAAAATAACCTTTTTAGACAGTGAATGGAAAACCGGTAAAATGTACCTTTTTGCTCAGTGATTCTGAAAAAGTAAAATTTACCTTTTTGCTACAATGCACCTTTTTGCTACGTGAATGAAAAGGTAAAAATTTACCTCGAAAAAGTGGTGGAAAAAACTACCCAAAAAAAATTTCATGTTTTTATTATTTTCTGCGTAACATAAGATTAAGTCGATTTGGGGTCAGTTTCCAATTTTTTATGGTCTAAAAAGTTTTGCTCTGGTTTAAAACTCATTCATGATTTTTTGCGGGATTCCAAGGTAACGTTTACATAAGTAAATTTTAGCTTGTAAGTTTGTATGAGAAACTTGAATATGTTATTCTGAAAAACAAACATGAATTTCCTTTAAACTCTGGAACCGAGCCATGTCATCGTTATTGTGCATATTTATAAATTCTCTGAAGGAAATTTTCTGCTGAACAACTTTACCAAAGGCCATTACTTAGTATCATTCCAGATAACCGGGTTATTACCTCCTGGATGGAGGTAAGTCTTATGACATTGAAGGCAGTTCAATTAACCTGTTAAGTTATGGTCTTGGACAATGTTGTTCAGCAGAAAATTTCCTTCAGAGAATTTATAGATCGGCACAAAAACGATTACATGCCTCGGTTCATGAGTTTGGAGAAAAATCATGCTCGTTTTTTAGAACTAAATTTAACCATGAAAACCTAAAAAATAAAATCAACTCATATTATCGGGACTTAAAAATTCTGTATAAATTTATTGAAGTTATTAGATAAGTTTTGAATTAAAACGAAGCTTTTTTTACCTTAGAGTATGAGAAATTTGAAAACGACTCAAGATCTAGAGAGTCTAATCAATCCATGTGAAAACCAGAGTCAGTCGTGATTGATTCCAAGCTATGACGAAGATCGTATTATTTTTTTCATTGAATCTGGCCGTGTGCGATGACAGCAATATTCTGATGCTGAATATTGTGATGACGCTACCCCCAAATCAAAGAAATTTGTCACAGATAATGATCACAAAGCTCGGCTCTTACAACAGGTCGAGAATCTATGTGACCTTAACTATGCGACACTAAATTTTCTGTACACCCATAGAAGTGGTTGCAAAAATCCAATGCCTATTTAGCAAATCTCTGTGCCGAAAATGCGCGGAAAAGTGTACTGTATCAAAGATAATTTTATTGGAAAAGCACTACTAGAATAAAGACTCGAGTTCCCTAACTAAATGATGGGTGGATACATTCAAGCGAAACAAGAAAAACATTTTATGGGATTTTAATCCTATTGAATAATTCATCACAAAAAAATATAGTGAGAAATGAACTCACTGCAATATCTTATCTCGGCTTGCAGTCCGATAGCTTACCCAGTGCACCATCTGAGTCGGTTAGCAAATGGAAGATTATTGTCACAGTCGTTCTAAAAACCGCCGGTTTCTTCCATACATTTGCTTTGTGATTGCGTTGGGAAAATAATGCCAGTTATTAGAATGCTTGTTGATGCCGGTCTGGCATAGAATCTTATACCGAAAATTCCACCTCCAAGGAAGTTCATTATTGGAGTAGAGTCTGATTTGTGGGTGTATTTTTCGTTCCTTCAACTTCTTACTGTTCAATATTTTTTTGAACGTATAGACACTTTTTTTTTAATTAAGCTAATGTTCCAATAAAATGGTTCTAACGTACTTGAAAAGATTTTTTAAAAAGCTTGATATCATTTTATAATGAATACTTGAGTTGAGACGCCTTTAAGGTTCTTAAGATTAAAGAGCTTATTTTGTATCACTTACTAGCGCTTACCATCGTAAAAGTGTAAATCAAAAACATACTAGATAGGTACACCTCAACCAGAAGATCCCATGCGTTCCAAGTGTTTACCTGAGAAACGGTAAAAACTGATTGTAATTACCCTGACCCTCGATAATTGATCAACCACTCGAAAATCCTCTGTTTACGTGGTCGTCGTTGATTGATTGATTGATTGATTATCTCCAGATCACACAGATCACAAACTTATCAAGTAGCAAATAATAATTTGCGGAGCTTATGGCTTTGCGTTCTTCTTCTTCGTCTGTTACTAAATCACTATTTTTCTCTTTCTCTCTCTCGTTCTCTCTCTGACTCTCTCCGCAGATACGACTGTGAAGATTCCAAATCAGCATGCAAAATCCTGTAAGTATTACCTCTAGAGTTAGCTTCTACTGGCTGAACCGAACACTTGTTATCATTGTTATTACGTTGCTGCACTTGTTTATAGTTTGGCGTCGTGCTGGGCGCGCTATACCTTAGTTGTTGCTCTTTCCAGCTTTTGAAAGCCAATAAATTACTTTGCCACTTAGTAGTTACAATGTTGCAACTACGTTTTTCAGACGGACGGGATTACTCGTTGCTTTTCTACCGCCTGGCTGCTCAAGCTAGACATCCTCCAAGCGTTGTGTTTCGATTCGATGCTTGATTCGGTGCAAAGTGAAATAGTTTTCTTTGCTCGATGATGTTTTCACAACTTTTCCGGGTTTTCTTTCACAAAACGCATAAAGTCGGGAGAAATTTTCCATCTGGAAGATTCTCGAATACTCTCGGGACAGGAATTTATTGAATAGAGTTTGGTGTTTGGCAAAAATTACTTCGTGCAAAGGCACTAAAGGCGTCGTTGGGTGCAAATTTTTACTGATTGATGAAATTCTAGGAATTGTCCTTTCGACTCCAACGTGAAAGTGGGTGGGTTTCAACCTTTTTAACCATTGCAAATATAGTTCTGCTCCTTCTGAAAACTTATAGATTTTGCATCTCATCTAATATTGAAATGCTAACCCGCTTAGCCTCACAGTCTACTGGAATTCATTACTAAATAGTAAATAAGTATTATAGCGTAGGAATGTTTATCTTTTAACGTCTTGTCACATTTCTATTTGCACTCCTTTATTGTACTCTGTTTTACTGATGAGTAAATTAACTGAAGTAAAGGCATGAATAATATCGTCGAAAGGCCTTCAGAACTGGTAATTTTTTTTCCAATTTTTGTTGTGAAACCTATTGGAATTAAAGGGTAAATAGTCACTCAAAATCAAAGCATCCAACCCTTGAGAGTGTTTTAGAACAACAGTTGATTAAGGCTGATGTCATGCTGAGGCGACAAGCATCGCTTTGCGTTCTACGTTCTAATAAGAAAGCAATGCAACGCATTGGTATGTCATGCTGGTGCGACATGTCGCTTTGAAACTCACTACAAATTATCACTTCTCTAAATCTGATAATGCTTGGAATCCTTTCTTTCAGGTGCCATTAAAAACTCATCAGATCATGCCGAAATTTTAACCGAAAAAATTCCTTGTTTTTTACCGGAACTAAGAATTCTTGAAAATTTCTCGCCGATTAAGATATTTTTTAGTTTATTATCACTAGTTCGGACCTATCTTTGAACTATTGTGCTTAAAACCCGGAACCACTGCTTCAAACCGAGAAAAAAACAATATTCTCATTGGATTCCTACTTGTCGCGCTTCAAAACACCCTGGCATCAGCTTTGTCGCGCTTTCCAATGCGCTCAGTATGACAAGTCTGCGCCTTTTCCATGGAGATCAAATGAGAGCAGGTTTGTCGTGTGAACGTGTTGCAAATCAACGCGCTGCTCGTCGTCTCAGCATGACATCAACCTAACTCGTTGAGAAGTCAATTATTTAGATCCGCGTGCCGCGTGTTTTCACATGCGGCAAATACTATTCATGAGAAACTGTGTTTAGTTTTAGTTTAAGGTTATGTTAAGTAAAAGTCGTAAAATCTCATTGCTACACCAAATGTGGTGCTAACCTCACGATAGTATCACTCATTTTCAACATCTTTCATCTTTTGCTAATTTTCTATCCGTCTATAGTTTTTAATTCTTGAAATGTTCTTGCATAAAATTCTCATTTATTTATATAATACTTGTACCCCGTATAGCGTATTTGTTTATTACACTGGCTCAGCGTTGACCTGGCACTTGAATAAACAAACAAAATCATCGTTCAGTGTATTATTGTATTACCTCACTCACACGGAGAAAAAAGATGACAGTTGTTCCAATTATTGAAGCTGATTGATCAACTATGATTATGTTAGATTCAACTGTAATGATATAATTAGTAGAATGCAAAAATTCAATTAAAGATTATAGTTGAATCAGCTTTATTTATAGTTGAATGTAAAAATCATACTAATTTAGTTGAAATTACTATAATTATGATTGAATACAAGTTGAAAGTTTAATATTTAAAGTTGGTAGAGAATTAATCATAAATGTGATAGAATGTAAGTGGAAAATTGTTGAAAATACTAAGGACTGTATTCCAAGAAAAATGCAACACTTTGTTTTGTGAATAACTTTTGAGTGCATGGATGGAAATTAACCACCCTTTTTCAAAATCAAGCCTATTTTTGAGTAAAAAATTTTCTATTTTCTGAATTTCAACCTTCAAAATTATCCAAAATTTTGAATTTGTTCGAAGTTATGACAAATTCATCAAACTGTTACAAAAACAACACATTTAACTTTCTATCAATGCCCCACAGATTTCGTTTAGTGGCAAGATTCCAGATCCAACCAAAACAGAGTTTAAACATTGCAGGACCTATGAAGTGCTATAAGGAAAACGATCGCATTTGGAGGCAGTTTTCTTTGTATATACAGCCATATATTCATCATGTCAATCGTTATGAAACACTGACTGATTTGCTACTTCCACAGATCGTCAGCCTGCTCAAATATTAGGCATCAATTTTTTCAATTTTTTTCCGGAAAATACAGACAAGACTTGTCATGAGAAATTTTTAGCTGGAAACCTGCCAGTTGCCCGCTAAAGAGTTCGTTTTACTGATCATTGCGAAAGTTTTCAAAATATCTCCTCACTAGTGATCCAAATGTTTTGCGCACGATTTGACCACCGTGTTTTGTTTATTTTACCGGTGGGCAGCTTTTTTAACTTGTAGAAATGAAGACAGGCCTGTTTATTAGTCAGCTAGACGAACGTGTCAGAAAAATTCAACTTTATTATAACTTCCCCTAACACCTTTTCGGATTGCGCTTGATTAAACCTCTCGCATTCTTTAACTTCATGGAATCAATCATTTTAACTTTTATTCCAATTTGAGCTCACTTTTGAATCCGCTAGGACTTTTTCAACAAATTACTATATGAACTTTGGTTGAATAGTTGATTTCAAGCTGTCTTCGACTGGGACTTTACAGAATTTTTCGCAATCCTGCCCAAAAACAAAATCAATCTCAAAAATCACCTGAACGATTTTCACCAAATTTTACACATATACACATTACATCACTATGCAGCTTCACTGAAAATTTGGTCATCATCAATTTCCATCCATCCATTCAAAAGTTATATACAATACAAAGTGTTGCATTTTGTTTATTTTCGAATACACTCCTTACATTTTATTTTCCGTGCACTCACACGCTCTCTCGCAACACTGGCAAAATTTTCAGGGCGCCACCACCCATTGGCAGTGCGACATCAGATCAAAACCAGTGCCACACTGTCCGATTCATTAAACAAACAAGATGATAGCACTTAATGTTGCAACAGTGCAAACCTACACGGAAAATATAAAAAAAAGTAAAATTTACCTAGAAGCAAAGGTGGTCTTTTTCCACCCATCTTTCCCTGTATATTTTATCTTTTTTCCATTCACCTAGCAAAAAAAGCATTTTTTTTTTCGCAAGAGTTTTAAACCACTAGGTTTATTCATCCCGGTAAGGGAAAATTTTACCTTTTTAATCTATAAGGTTTGTTGTAAATTTTCGTCGGGATTAGTACACGCTTTGAAAAATTACCCAAAATGAACGCGAGAGGGAAAAAATAGTTCTGCACAACCACGTTGCAAACCACTTTATGGTCAGAAGGAATGATAGCCAAGGCTTTCAAATTTTCGAGATCGGCATATCCCGGGGCAGGTATTTTACCTTGCTAACCTAAAGAGGAATGGTCCTGATAGATTCAAATTTTCTTTCGACGTGATTCTACATATATAAGTGATACAAGCCTTATATAAAAATAAATTTCTGTCTGTCTGTGGGTCCCTATAGAGTCAGAAACCATCGAGCCGATTAGTATGAAACTTGACAGGTGGGTGTTTTTGAGGCGGGGAATGTTTCTATAATGGTTTGAGACCCTCTCTCTCTTCCAACTGGAACAGTGGGAAATTAAAAAGGGGAGAGGGGCTCCAATACAGAATTTTGAACAACTCTAGAATTAGTACAGCATATCGAACCAAATTAGGCATAAGAAAATTTTTGTATTCGAAAAATGGTTCTATAGTTGTTTGAGACCCCTCCCTACCCATGTAGTTTTTTGCATAACTCATTATCTAATCAAGCGAAGGAATTCAAATTTGATACGCGAAGGTATTCGGGTGAGCAAAATGTTCCCAATGTGGTTTGAGACCCTTCCCATTTTCCATAGGGAAAACAGTAAGGAGAAAGGGGGCTCCAATACAGTTTTGGCGTAACTGGAGAAATAATCAAGAAAATGTAACTAAATTTAGCATGGGAAGATATTTCGATACAGGAAAAGACTCCATGATTGGTTGAGACCACTCCTTGATTCCAGTGCTAATGAGGAGATATTAAGAGGGGGGGAATCCGCCATACAACTTTTTTGAAGATCTCAAGATTTAATCAGTCGAAAGACGCCGAATTAAGCATGGGATTGTATTTTGATACGAATCATGTTTCTATGATTATTTGATACCCTTCCCTCGTTCCAGTGGGGAGATAGGTAGGGGAAAGTTGAGCTCACACAGCATTTTTTGCAAAAACTACCTTAGATCCATAGATTTTTTTTAACGGATTTTGGAAACGAGAAATATTTCTATGCTTATTTCCCACATTCTAGAGGATTCATGCATATGGAAGAGGGAGGCACAATTTTTTGCATAAACCGATAACTTCAAATCAAATCAAATCAAACTTTTTAAGCAAATGGAGCCTAATTTGAGATGGGACAGTATATGAAGGCGAGAAATGATTATTTTAGACTCCTCCCTTCTTTCCAGTGGCGTTATAGAAAAGGGAGTAGGGGAAAAATTTACAGAATGCACCAGTTGAGCATTAAGGCTATTTACAGCGCTTAAAATCATGTAAGAACCTAATGGAAAGTTTACGACGATTCAGGAATTTACTTTAGGTCTGGCTAGAAAAAAATAACGATAAAAACTCCATTTTTAATGATATTTTCGTTAAAAACTCATCCAGCTAGAGAACACACCGTGGGGTAGAACACCGAAACAAGCGAACACAACGCACCGTACCGGAAGGGCAGTAAGAAATGGAATAATGATTATACGTAATGTAATAATTGAAATACAAATATCAAATGTTCACTTACATGTTAATCAATTTTTGATCCTTGATCCCCTTTTCTTATTTTCACCATATCTTTTTGGAAAAAATTAGCAACTCGCCGTCTTTGACATTTTCTGACAGCTTGTAACTTAAAGTTTCTATGCTCCCAAAATTAGAACGATACTTGAACCCGTTGATGAACTAGAAGCATTTTCGTGGGAGTAAAAAAATTGCGATTTTTCTGAAGTTAGGGGAGACTTGATCCCCTATTGAAGGAGACTTGATCTTTTACTCAGGAAGCCCTAATCCTTGTATAAAAATCTAACAAAACCCCAAGATAGAATGTTAATTGACTATTTAGGTAATGTTTGTTCTCATTTCACAATTTATAGCAGACATAAGAAGAAAATTCTATAACTTTGTCTCAACGCTAATAACATTGCATACTTAAAGGCGCTATTTTTTATAATTAAGAGAAAATAAATTATTTTTGCTCTTTTCTTCAGACAATTGTTTGATAAATATTAGTTTTTGGATAAATATTTGTAATTTCGTAATCAGCAATCATAATGATCAACTCAGAAGAAGAATATGCCGTTTTGAAGGGGGATCAATTGTACCCAACTCTAGGGGATCAATTGTACCCATAATCATCATTTTAGAAAACTTTTTCTGAAAAAAGTTGAGAGTTTTCCATTGCTTTGAAAATATGGCATTATGGAGTTCATTTTACGCTCGAACGATTTATACATTGGAACAAATATTTTTTCATAATTTTCCCATGTTAGGAACATTTTAAAGTGATGAAAAAAGATCTTCAAGTTACATTTTGTGAAATTTTTCAAACAAAGTTCAATTACTCAAACAATTATTTTGTTAAAATTTTTTAAACTACAAGCATTGTTATTTTGCTCATTTTGGCACATTTTTCTAGAACAGTGGATCTTTGTAAGACATTCCAGTTTCGAGATGTAGCTAAGGGATCAACTATCCCCAGGGATCAAGTATCCTCATTCTCCCCTATAGGTAAAACGCCTTCAGGTAGGTAACAAAATTCAGTTTCTTGACTTATATCGCGGCAAACAAGGGCAATTTAGTTATAATTGTGCATTTTTATCGTAATTTGGGAGTCAGCAAATAAAAAGAATGGCATTTTGTTTTGATATTCGGGTTTTCTCAAAAGTTAACAGCATTTAAAATTTGAGCGTAAAACACGTGGTCCTGCGGGAACTCTGCCCCAATTTTGATATAGTTAATTTTAGTTAAAATTTGTGGGAAGTTAGTAAAATACAACAAAATATTCATAGTCTTCCGAAAGTGCACACGAGTGAAAAAACAATGAGATGTAGTTTCATCAGATTGCGCAGGCTGATTAATCATAAAACCTTATATGTTACCCATGAAAAATAGCAAGTTTTACGCTGACTCCATAAATCCTTCTGTTTCTAAGAACTAAAGTCGTTTTTTATAAACTTTCCATCTAATAAATGATGAAAAAGCTTGTCTGCTACAATAAAAATGAAGAAAAACATCATAAGAAGCCATACATTAGTGTATTTTTGAGAAAGGTTTGCCCGGTCTTATCCAGGTTTGCCCGGATATTTAGTACAAAATTTGAAAACAGTTCGGCCCGGCCTGATTGCCCGGATTTCATTGATAATTGCCCGGATTTTGCCCGGATGTATTATTTTTATTTGGCAAATCATACAAAAAAAAGCACCGAACGCCTCCAAAACGGAATTTTTTGAGCAAGTTTTATAGAAATAATCATGAAAGGTTTTTTGAAAGCGATGAGTTTTGATGACAAAAAAATTTCATCTAGATTTTTTTGAAAAATTTCTGGGTTTTGAAAAAATTTTCCCGGATAATGTCCGGATTTATGGTTGTCCCTTTTGAAATCAAATGCCAGAATCTCGCCAGGATTTTATAAAAAGCTGCCTGGTTTGTCCGGCCCGGATACGTGTTGAAAAAATTCTGGCAACCTTAGATTATATGATATAGTTTCCTCTTCTCAGTGCACAGTGGCAGGGGTGCCAGGTGGTTTTTACAAAAATCAGTACACCGCGATGAAAAAAATCAGGATTTTTCAGGACACCTCTAAATTGATGAAATAACATGCTGATCTGTGTAGATTGATAACTAAAGGCAAAAAACAGGTCCTAAAGACGCCTCAAATATTGCAACTAAAGCGAGAAAAACCTTGGCTGGTCTGAAGTCAGTATAAAAAAAACACTATTTAAATACCATTTGAACTGAAGTTTATCATCGGTTAAACTGGTTAAACTATTTTATTAAAAAGTTGTTTGATTTTCTCACCAAATTTAGTAACAGTTTAGATATTTTTTTAAAAATCAGGACAAATCAGGCGCTTTTGAAAAATCAGGACGGCCTCTCGAAAATCAGGACAAATCCTGAAAAATCAGGACACCTGATACCCCTGCACAGTGGTCCAAAAGGGCCTAAAGTGGAACTTTTTTCCTTGAGCTTTTGTATTTCATTATAGCTGTTAGGTGTGTTCAGAACATTTTCTTGTTAGACCGTTCCCCATAACGTGAAAGTATCAGAAATTGGGAAAAGCTTACTAAGATAAAAAACAAAAACACTAACTTTTATGTTTGTGGACATAGAGACAAAATTTGTTCTATAAAGTTGTAGATGTAATAAAAATATAAAACTTTGAAAAAATAATGAGAGCTCTATCTCTCTATCTATCTATCAGAGTTATAAAGTTTTTAGTTTAAAACATACCTAAAATTTGTTTTTTATACTTAACTATTGTAAGTTTTGAGCTAAAGTAAATATAATATTCACAATATTTATTGAGACACTCAATACGCACATTTTTCACTAGATTTTAAGTCTCTACGGCCTTTCCTTCCAAAGTTATCGCATGGTCTCCTTTGGCCGATTTCTTTTGAATACAGTTTTTCTTTAAGCCTAAACTATGAAAAATATTTTATCCGAAGACTACATTTCGATTCGAGTTAAAATTAAAAAAAAAATTAAGCTACAAAAATGGGTTATCTTTTTTAAGAGTAATATTCATCACTATTTTTGAGAGACACTGCTTCGAAAATTTTGACGCAGCATTAACAGTAATGAATATCACCTTTAAAAAAGTGATCCCATTTTTGAAGCCTTTTTACTGCAGTCTTATTTTTCGAAATGCAGTCTTATTTTTCATAGTGTAGGCTTTAAGAAAACCCGTATTCAAAAGAAATCGGCCAAAGGAGACCAAGGTTATTGATGAAAAACTTGTAATAGGCCTAAAATCCATTTTAGCCTGCAGCGCATAACAATTCACAAGTTTGAAATTTTCTAAACAAATTTGAGGCATTCTAATGTACACGGATGAGCAATATACGGTAAGGAAAATCTTGATGAGACAAGAAAGGGTACTATGGGGTCTACAAAATATACCGTGTGTGAGAAAAAGTTATGGATTAAAAAATTGTGTTACTTCGAAAAAAAAGAGTTGCAAATTTGTCCAGCTAGCGTTTTTGCCACTTTTTTTCGGAATATTACAACTTTTTCAATCCACAACTTTTTTTTCTCCCACGGTAGATTTTCTTGACCCCAAAGTAACTTTTTCTTGTCTGGTCAAGATTTTTCAAACCGTATATCGTTCATCCGTGTACAACCGAAAACCAAATTGCCCATCACATATAAATAACCTTTTTTTCTGATAGGTGTCATTAGTCAAATTGAAAGTTGCCTCTATGCATTCATCAAAGTTGATTCGAAATTTTATTCCATTCATCATGAGATCTGACGAAGATTTCTTCGAGTCTGCATGAATAAGCCTTTCTTCGAGTAAATTTGGTGGACTTGCTATCTCATCTTCATATCCTCGGGCAAATCAGGTAAATCAGGTACAGCTCACCATATTATTCATCCCTCGATGGAATTCTTTACTGCGTACAGGTTCGAGCAAATAATCACATCCTAATCTAGGCTAAAATTGGACAAAACATCTACGGGCAGCAGCAGCAGCAGCTAAACAACATCAGAAAAAAGGATCACACTCGGTTTTTCCCCCAGAGATGTTGCGAGGAGTGACATTTTTAGTACAAAACCCTGTTTGTGTTTGCGGAATTCTCGGAAGCTGTCTAAGGTTCACTTTCGTTTTTCGCTGACGGATTATCAGGGAAGTTTGTCAGCGTTGCTTTTGTAGGATTTCGTATTGTTGCACTTTACTTTCTAAAATGAATTAACATTTAATCTTTATATGTAAGTTTAAATCAAAGAAGCAAAACTAGGTGGCTAAATATAGAAATAAACTTTGCAGTTTTGATTAACCGGGGAGTAATATTTTTAAAACATAACCACCAGAGCCCTTATTTTAAATTCATTAACTGTTTATAGCGAAATCTTCAAAGACATTCGTTTATATTTGGCTTAAACCCAGCCGGAATTTTTCCACCGAAATTGGTCTGTTTCACGGTTCGCATGTTTCCCCATAAAATGCTCTCTGGAAAATCTGTTACTGCCGAAACCGAGAACGATTTCCTCCGGTTGTTGTCGGATGAATCCTGGCCAGTGAAGCAAAATAATACCCTCTCGGCCTCGCCATACGGCCTTCCTTTTCAGGCCTCTTCCCCATTCGGGATGCGACTAAACAAAATTATTTGTACCCCGAGCGGGGGGTTTTAGGAAGCCCCATTTTCGTTTCAATAATGATAACTCTTAATTAAAGAAATTCACCTTCATGGAAAGATTTCTCGGTTGCCCGGAATCTGCAGAAAGCTAGATGATTTTTCAGAATTCGAAACAGTGATTCACTTCTCCAAAAATTTCGATACAAATAAGGTGCGGAGTTCAGCTCTTAGAACAAAATATTCCACAGTGGAAATCGGTAAGACCTGCAGAATTCAGAGATTCAGAAGTCAGTTCCAGAATTGGAATCCAGACACGAGTCAAATAATAATTAAGATTGAAGGTGATGTTTCGTCAAGCACGTGTCCATTTGGATTTTATTTTAAGGACATTGTAATTGATTTTACCTATAATAAATTAACATCAAGGACTGCCTGCGAATTATGGTACCGAAAATATAATCCAAAATATACCGGTCCCGTGCTTCAGTTTGAAGCAAATTTAATACCCTCCTGCACCCTCTAATTCTCTTGGAAATTAGGTCAAACTGTATCAAGAACACTCGTTAACAAATGTTTTATGCCCATCTCATTCAATTCGGTCGAACAAAAACCATCTACTTTTGGACACCCACGCACGCACGACGACACGGCGGCTCGTGTTATCGTATGGCGGCAGGGATTACAAGGATGTGATATTGGATCGACCATCAAATCCAGATGATCTGGTTTTTGCTGCAATTAATTGGTTGTATTTGACACTGGAATTATTTGTTAAGTAATTTCCAGCTGAGACGTTATGAAAATCGAACACAATAAGAGGGTTTCTAAATTGTTTTCTTTTCAGATTAAGCATCCTAAATCAGTGTTCAAATTCAAAGTTCAGATGCAGGATTTCTCGAAAAAAAATCTTAAATTTTCAAGGAATCAATCAGGCCACTGACTGCTCCCATTCGAACAACATTATCCTATTCATTCGGGCCCATCTGTTTTTTCTCCCCAGGAGGGGTTTCTCCGTAAGTGACTAACGACTTTCGCAATTTATTCCATTGTCCGTTTGTCCGATTTTCGGTACGACCATTCCGACATCCAGTCAAATTACGTTTTGAGAAAAACGCCCAAAAAAAATCAACCATCTCGTTTGCGCGTGGTTTGGAAATTAAAAAATTAGTATTGATTTTGGGGCAGCATCCCGAAGCTCCTGCATCCCAAGAAGAAGAGGAAGAATATTTCGGAAAATCATACCTACTTTAAAGGCTTCTTCAAAGAAACATTGGCCCCGGTTCACAGTTCATACACACAATCGTCGTCAGTCGTCAGCCAGGTGGGATGTTATTTCTCTTTGATTGGATTCCGTGGAAAATGGGGGCCAGGCAAGCGAGGTGGTTGCTGAGTTCTCTTCATTTTTAGGCCGAAGAGTTCCGATCGTATTATCAGTTGGTAAATTTCCAACCACCCTCTCACACACATCGGGGTGGGTCCTAGCTTGTGTGTATCACTTGTCACTTGTTTGTTCATATTTAATTTGCTGAATATTTGTGACTGTGGGTTGGGAAAATAAACCGGAACATTACTAAATTATTGGTTGTCCAAAGCGTTTATTTTCACATTTTTTTGTAAACAGAGAGCACTAATATTAACCATCTCTAATTTGGAGTAAAAATTCTACACGTCTTGTAGCATACATAGGGTAGTGGATGATGGAGACCCTCAGGTTGACGCTTATTTAACTATACGAAACAACTCAAATAAATATTTGAGTTCCATTAGTGTAACGTATTCAGACACAGTACCTAGGAGTTTTTTTTTCCTTTCTGGCAGAAAATTGAAATCGTGGAAACGTTGAAAAATGCCATTTTAATTCGTGAATCAAACACTGAAAATCAGTCAATGTTTGGGGCAAAATTAACATCTACTTGGACGTTATGTGCTCTTTAAAATATAAGCTTGAAATATTTGTAGATGCACAAAAGTTACATACACTTCTCGCCAACATGTAATGCCAACGCCATTTTATGAAAACCAGACTTTTTGAACTTTTTTCATCCAAATTGCAATATCTCATAAATTTTGTCATACTTATTATTTGAAGTTTATAGTATGATTATTGAAATAGAGTGGGCGAAACAAGAAAACCGCTGCGTTGCTTGTTGGAATATCGTTAATATTTTCTTCTACAGTTTGTTTTGAATTAGTCACCGGATAACTCAAACATAAGTTTACTTCTGTATTGATGAAGCAATTGGCGTTGAGGACTAAAAATATGAAAAAAAAAATGTGAAATAAGAACAGTATCACTTAATGTATTTCTACAAAATCAAGATTATTTCTTAAAATTTACCAAGTAAAAGTAATAATGCTTCTACGAGCTATTTGAATAGATGACTGCATTTTAGGCGTTTTATAGTATTCCAACAGGTTTTAAAGGGATTTAAAGAGATTAAACCGCTTAGTTTCTTCATTCAATTGACGGGAAATGATGAAACACAAATTGTGGACTGAATTCGAATCTAAAAAACAGACTATCATTCAAAAGTATTAATTTTTATATCAGTAACACACTATTTTTCAAGTTTCAAGGTATAGATGGTAGCACTATCTTGCTATTAAATGGAATTATAAACCATATTCGACTATCCGGGCATACTTGAGGTTGCCCGCTTGAGTGCTTGATGATTTTGGTCAAGAAACAAGTACTTGCGTGAGCCGTTTAGAAATTCTAAGATCACTTAATCAAATTATTAGAATTGCATCAAGCTCACTGAAGAGTAAATTTGTTGGACCGGTAATCGGAAAAATTTTGAACTTTTGGATAAAACTCGATGGACCAGAACCTAATTGGATAAGCGATGCTAAAGATTTTTTTATGTTTCCTTTTTTATTTTTTTTTTTTTTGTTAAAAGTTTTTAGGTAAAGAAAACTACTGTACTCAAGGTCAGAAAATTATTAAAAAGCATTATTTTATGTGCGACCCGCCGAGAAAAATGGAAAATGGTTGCTCACCCCTGTCCTACGATCAATAATGTATCGGTTGTGAATTTTGAAAAGGCGAATGCGCCAAATGTAAACAAATGGAGTTATTAGATGGCTCAAAAGAGTACGTTTGAAGTCCTACATTTTGATAGCACAAAGTTATCAAATGATATTTGGTTTTCGAGAAATTAAGAAAACAAAAAAATATTTTTGCTAGAGCTTATGGAGCTGTCAAACTTTAAACGCGTTTTTTTCGAAACAGAGATGTTGGCGCATACGCCGTATGCAAAATTCGAAATCGATATCATTTTCTCTTAACAATTTTATAAAGATCATATTTAGGAAATCCCAGTAAATCAATAGTTTCGTTTTGAATATGAGTAACTGTTTCACATTTAAATAAAAAGGGAATAGCTTTGAACTGGCTGGTAGAATTTGAATTGATAACTTTAATCATCACTTTCATTAAGCACAAGTTTCTCGTATAAAATACAAAGATATATCGCTTTTACATTAGATATTTGTGAAGAATTTTATAAACATTCATTTTATGGATAGATTCATGTTTACATAAATAAATTGAAAGTCTTTATAATAAACATTCCAGATTTTATAACCCGAGCAATATTCGAATATTATTGAAATAAAAAACGGGCTATCTAGAGTAAATTTTTCGATCAGTTAATAAATTTGTCTTTGTTTAAACATTCTTCATCCGAAAATCAACTTGGAAAAAAACAAAATTTAAAAAACTACTGCTACTACTACTAGTTGCTGAAATTAGACCAATCCGCCATACTGAGTTTCTCTATAAAGTTCCATACCAGTTTCGATTTTAAATTCAAATATAGGACAGATAAGGGCATAATGGCCAGCTTAAGAAAGAGACTAATTTAACCATAGAAAACAGCTAAACACGAAAAAAGACTATTTTCTAAAAGGCTGAGACTTCGAAAAGTATATAAAAACATCTAGAAAGCATTTAAAAATGTTTTGCCTAAAGCTAAAAATCAGTCACCATTCAGTACCATTCAAGTACCATTAATCGGGGCACGATGAGCATTTTCTCCCGCAGAATCGAGCAGCGAATTCATCTCGATGAATTCCTGGTCGAGGTGATTTTTTTTTTCATTAACCTTTCATGATCGATGCATTTTGCACTAAACGGTGAATCGAAGAAACATCAAATAAAGACAAAACAAAAAAAAATGTTTGGCCGTTTGTAGAATACAAACAATTCACAACATTGGTTTCTGGTGCTTTGTTTGACGAATGATGTTACTATCCGTATAATGCAGCCATTAAAATAATCGCTCATGAATGGTAGATGAAAAAAAATCACCTCGACCAGGAATCGAACTAGAATCTTTTGACACCTAACCAATAGGCTTAATCGTCTGATGAAAACTACTCAAGCTGTGGCTCTATAATTCAGTTGACTTCATCGAGTTGAATTCGATGCTAGATTTTACGGCAGAAAATGCTCATCGTGCCCCGATCAATGGTGCTCTAGACGCCCCGAGTCAACAAGTAAAAACGCGTTTAAAAATTGATTATAGTGAAAAATCAAAATTTTAATGATGTTGAAAACTGAGGAAAAATGTGTACATCATGTTGCAGTGCGTATCTTATAGATGGTTCAACGATCATATTTAAGAGCTCATTTTCCGGTGCCCAAAAATTATAATATTTTCGTCACTTATACTGCCGTTCTAAGCAAGAATGTGCCATGTGACTTTTGGGTCATTTTCACTTTTTTGCTGGAAACGGTTTCTTTTAGTTTTTAATAAACACAAACAAGTATACTTTGTTCTGAACTTATACGAAATTTTTATCAAGGTGGTTGTCTCTATGTTGATAGTTCTACGCAAGAATGTCACACTAGAGAAAATTCTATGAAAAATGCTAATTTTATAAAAAAAAATTGTCTTAAGATGAGTTCAAACTGTTGAATTTAATGTTATTCGCTGAAAAGAACACTAAAATAGAGGGAAGAGGAGGAGCGAGAAGTCTTGAGTGTTTTATTCAGAGAAATTTTCACTAAAAACTTTTCGGTAGGCACTACTTACAGGATCCATACTCAACTATACATTTTTATAAACAAAGAGGAACGTATTTCTCAAATTACGGTTGAGCATGAGTTTTTGGGAAAAAATAAACTACGCAAACTTTTAAAATGATAAAAAATTGCCGTGTGACAGTTTTTCGTAGAACTAGCATCGGCATGCGTTCTGATTCTACGCAAAAGTGTCACAAGGAGCATTTTTGGCTCTAATTTGCTGTTTTTTTTTGTAGGAAATGTAATTTTTTGGCAGAAAACATTGTAAAATGATTAACTTAAACTGTTTCACTACGAAACAACTGTCGGTGAATTTTTAGTTTGAGAGAAAAATTGGAAATACAGCTGATATTTCAATCGCGTTTTCTTGTTTGCACGTTTTTCCACATGGGACAATCTTGCTTAGAACGGCAGTATAGGAACTACAAAACAGTTCCTCAAAAAAAATTATGTGAGAAATTCTTACTTTCGTGGAAAAGTGGAGTTCTTACTATGCCCCAGGTGCTCGTTATGCCCTTATGCTGAAAGTATCATGCAAAGAGTAATTTTTACCCATTAATGAGTATATATTCAAACAAAGTTATTGCTGATTTGTCAAAAAAAATTCTTTTCTCATGATAAAACAATCATTTCACACAATTTCTCTTGAGTTTCGTGTAATGTTTGGTAATATTTATCATTTAATTATCAATAAAAAAAAGAAGGGTCGAAAATAACACCAATCATCCTACTTTTTAAGTTTTTTCTTAACATTTTTTGTATGAATTTATTTAAAGTTAGTAAAAAAAGTAATTTTTGAACAATATTTTCAAAATTTGCAAAAGAGTCCGAAACACCAAAAAATACTTTTTTGCAACCTCATTGTATGGAACTGCCCCATAGTGCATAATAATATCTATCTTTGCATGTTTCTGAAACAGAGAATTTATGTTAGTGATTGAGTTATTGAACTAATTAGGAATAGAATTTTCTCATTGAACAGCTGCTATCATTTTTGAACTTCTCAAACCCTGAGGTCTAAAAAGCTTCGTTTTGGTTCAAAACTTATCCATGATTTTTCGCAGAATTTTAAAGTAACATTTTCATGAGTAAATTTAACCTTTATGTTTATATGGGAAAATTGAATATTTTGTACTGAAAAATCAACATCATTTTTTTTCTTCTAAGTTATAAACTTATAAAAGTTCAAATTTACTCATGTAAACGTTACATGAAAATTCTGGAAAAATCATGGATGAGTTTTGAACCAAAAATGCCCCAGAATTTGAGAAATCAAAAAATTACCTCAAATCGACTCAGTCTACTGTCGCAGAGAGAGAGAGAGCAAGCCGACGATGTTCTCATTTGAAGCCTACGCGAGCACGAGCAATGAGCAAAATCAGTTCAAAATTTACAAACATGGCGCCCTTCCTATGTACATATCAAATCCGATTGAAACAGACTTCAGATGACTTTTTATTCGATCGTTTCACTATTCAGTTGGAATTGAGATTTGAAATAGACTTCTTTTGTTTCTGAACACGATCTATAGTATTGCAACTCACATATTATTATAGGTGTTTTGTACGGTTGAATAAACGTCTTCCTTAAGATGCCCATTCTGCCCTTATCTCGTCTAGCAAGTTTGGCGTATTGACAAGCTGAAATTTATTCACAAACTTGAGTTGTCAATATTGCACTAAGGTTTGGGGGGTGGGAGTTTTCATTTTTGGGTTTTTTTTTACTTTCAATGAGCACACTTCGGAGGTTCTTTTTACCTACAAATAATTCTGAGGTACCTAGCTTGGGAAATTTTGGGGAGGAACTCTTTCAATCGATAACCCAATGAGGATACAAGCACTACTATCTTAACTAATCATCTTTGAATCTAACTTGGAAATCATAGTTTCATGCAGCTAAGAGATTCTTCAAAACTTTTTTTAAATATAAGCTTTTAATCTGTTTTGGTGTGAACAAAGCACATAAGTATTTTTTGTACCACTCTATTCCAATACTTTTTGTGGAAGTCTAATTCGTGAATTTGGAACCGGACGAGTCCGCATTTTACAGGTGTGTTTCTGAACAACTTTCATTCTCATTCTTAGGCTATATTTTGCTAAACACCTTCTTTTCAAGATGTTTCATTGTATAATGGGCACCAGTTGTTCGTTGGCCTTCAAGAGAAGCCGGTGTACATTTGAGCAGTATCTACTTTATTTTAGTTTCTTTTTTTTTCATTTTTTATTTAGATACCTCAACAATGATTTCGATTCAATAACAACAGATTGTTGTTAGCACTGTGTTCATGGTGTCTTTCAAGTAAATTTTAGGTAGAACAATTAAGATAATGCAATTGCAAAGGTTAATTGTACACACCACAATTTTTCACGAGGATTTGATAGGCTAGGGAGAAAATTTGAATTCAATTATTGTGTGCATCGATGGTCACCGGCGGCCTTCCGTTTAAACTTCCCCTCCCGAGGCGCTGACAAAAGTGGCGGACCTTCGTATGAAGTGATTTACTTTCCAATATCCTTTAAAATATGCGTTCCATTCTTTATTTTCCTAACCGTGCGATATTCACCGCGCACTCACAAAACCCAACACACCCACATAAGAGCTCGGTTTTCATCCTTGGATCAAAACTCTGAACGGTTGTTCGTTTTTTCTATCTCTCCTTCTTTTCGCAGGAATGGCCGAGAGGCGCGGAATCGTGCGGAAAAAAACCGCCGAGACAAACTGAATGGATCCATCCAGGAGCTGTCCAGTATGGTGCCACATGTGGCGGAGTCTCCCCGGAGGATCGACAAAACGGCAGTGCTCCGGTTTTCCGCCCACGCCCTGAGGGTAGATTACGGTAAGTTGTAGTACCTCCTGAACCACAAAAAAAAAGAGCCACATCACATCCTAAAACAACGCCAGCCAGCCGACAACGGTGATACGATGAGGTTTATTGATATTGTCTCAGTTTTTTTTTGGCTGTTGGCTTGGCTCATTGCTATAAATGTAAGCCAAACGCCTAAATATACTTAGAGCAAAAAAGCTGTAGTATTTGGGCAGAACGTCTAGGGAGTAGTCAAAAAAATATTGTCAAAACTGAATTGCAAACTAAATCAACAGCAGCTTATTAGTTTAAGAAGGAAAAAGATCGCAAAATATTTGCCTCTCAAATATGAAGGTTAAGTCAGGGGTCGGAAAACTGTCGTTTAGCCAAAACAAGCCTGTGAAATACTACAAATTATATAGTTATGAAATCTATGAACTGACAAATCAGGTAGTAAAAAGTATACAAACTTCTTCCTTAAAACACAATTGTTTTGTAAAAATCCGTGGCACCCCCACAAAAGTGAAAAAAAATGTGAAATGACCATCCACATTAAAATGATAAAAATTAAAATAAAAATTATAACCGTAAAACAATGGCAAATCACATGAAAACGACCACGAAAACAAAAATGTCTAAAATGACAAAAATGACAAAATGACAAAAATGTCCAAATTGATAAAAACAACAAAAATGACAAAAATGACCAAAATGATAAAAATGTTCAAAATGATCAAAATAACAAAAATGGCAAAAATGACACAAATGACAAAAATTACAAAAATGACAAAAATTACAAAAATGACAACAATGACAAAAATGACAAAAATGACAAAAATGACACAAATGAAAAAAATTGACAAAAATGACAAAAATGAAAAAAAACGACAAAAATGACAAAAATGACAAAAATGACAAAAATGACAAAAATGACAAAAATGACAAAAATGACAAAAATTACAAAAATGACAAAAATTACAAAAATGACAAAAATGACAAAAATGACAAAAATGACAAAAATGACAAAAATGACAAAAATGACAAAAATGACAAAAATTACAAAAATGACAAAAATGACAAAAATGACAAAAATGACAAAAATGACAAAAATGACAAAAATAACAAAAATGACCAAAATGACAAAAATGACAAAAATGACAAAAATGGCAAAAATTACAAAAATGACAAAAAAAACAAAAATGACAAAAATGAAAAAAATGACAAAAGTGACTAAATTCACAAAATTGACCAAAATGGCAAAAATTAACTAAATTTGCAAGATTAGATTGACTTAATTGGCAAATTCACAAAATTGAAAAAATGACAAAATTGACAAAAATGACAAAAATGACAGAAAAGACAAAAATAAATGACAAAAATGACAAAATTCACAAAATTGACAAAAATGACAAAATTGACGAAAATGACAAAAATGGCAAAAATGACAAAAATGACAAAATTCACAAAATTGACAAAAATGACAAAATTGACAAAAATGGCAAAAATGACAAAAATATATGACAAAAATGACAAAAATGACAAAAATGACAAAAATGACAAAAATGACAAAAATGACAAAAATGACAAAAATGACAAAAATGACAAAAATGACAAAAATGACAAAAATGACAAAAATGACAAAAATGACAAAAATGACAAAAATGACAAAAATGACAAAAATGACAAAAATGACAAAAATGACAAAAATGACAAAAATGACAAAAATGACAAAAATGACAAAAATGACAAAAATGACAAAAATGACAAAAATGACAAAAATGACAAAAATGACAAAAATGACAAAAATGACAAAAATGACAAAAATTACAAAAATGACAGAAATGACAAAAATGACAAAAATGACAAAAATGACAAAAATGACAAAAAGACTAAAATGACAAAAATGACAAAAATGACAAAAAACACAAAAATGACAAAAATTACAAAACAGACAAAAATGACAAAATTGACAAAAATGACAAAAATGACAAAAATGACAAAAATGACAAAAATGACAAAAATGACAAAAATAACAAAAATGACAAAAATGACAAAAATGACAAAAATCACAAAAATGACAAAAATGACATAAATGACAAAACTGACAAAAAGGACAAAAATGACAAAAATGACAAAAATGACAAAAATGACAAAAATGACAAAAATGACAAAAATGACAAAAATGACAAAAATGACAAAAATGACAAAAATGACAAAAATGATAAAAAAGACAAAAAAGACAAAAATGAAAAAAATGACAAAAAATTACAAAAATGACAAAAATGATAAAAATGACAAAAATGCAAAAATGACAAAAATGACAAAAATGACAAAAATTACAAAATTTACAAAAATTACAAAAATTACAAAAATGACCAAAATTACAAAAACGACAAAAATGACAAAAATAACAAAAATGACAAAAATGACAAAAATGACAAAAATGACAAAAATGACAAAAATGACAAAAATGACACAAAAATGACAGAAATGACAAAAATGACAAAAATGACAAAAATGACAAAAATGACAGAAATGACAAAAATGACAAAAAAGATAAAAAAGACAAAAATGACAAAAATAACATAAATGACGAAAATGACAAAAATTGCTCAAATGGCAAAAATAACAAAAAATTACAAAAATTACAAAAATTACAAAAATTACAAAAATTACAAAAATTACAAAAATTATAAAAATTATAAAAATAACAAAAATTAAAAAAATTACAAAAATTACAAAAATTACAAAAATTACAAAAACTACAAAAATTACAAAAACTACAAAAATTACAAAAACTACAAAAATAACAAAAATTTAATATAACAAAAATGACAAAAAATATTGATCCGTTAACTGCCACAAAAAAATTGGGAATGCTTTATCACCTCGAGGCATTTTAATCTGAGCCAACATTATCGTCAGATTTTTCCAGATACTTTCGGTTTACAATGTTGATTTCACGCTAACGAGAATAAAAACATTGAATGTATTACAACTTCTATCTTAGTCACGGCAGTAAAATTTAGATTAGCTTAGTGGAGAAGTTTCGATTGTTTCTCAGAACGAATAATTTTAAATTCAAAAATAGAACAAGTTTCACTTATTTTTTCCCGATTTTCATTTCCAGTGTTTGGCAAATCTGAAGAAAGCCTTCAACAAAAGTCCCCAAAAGCGTCTGGAGGGCAGCAACAGCAGCAGCAGCAGCAGCCACTCGCCTCTCCGGTGGCCACCATCGTCAAATCCGAGGTTCAGGACACGTTGTTCCGGATGCTCAATGGTTTCCTGCTGACGGTGACGTGCCGCGGTCAGATCGTGCTCGTTTCAGCCTCCGTTGAGCAGTTTCTCGGCCACTGTCAGGTGCGTTGATCTAGCTAATTAGGTTTACTACTTTTCCGATAGTCCGAGAGGAAAATCAATAGTGGTTTTCATTTTCCGTTTATAAATTTGCTAAAATTTTCATGAAAATGCAAACTGAGCAAATGGAACAAAGTCAGTCGAACTATGTATGTTCTATGTTACTTTGTAACTAATTTATTCCACCCCGTCGGCAAATAAAAACTGAATACCTAACATGTGTGTAGGTAGGTGCTTGCACTATCAGGAGCCAGTAAAGTGTTAATGGGGTAAATATTTGTCTACTAATAACTGTTCAAGTAACAGTAACATCAGGCATCTCATCTCCCAGCCATCCGGACGATAAGTTTGTGTTGTCCGGTCGGTTCGTGATGCATTATGTAAGCACCGTGGTCTAGTAATTAGACAACTAGTCTAACTGTTTCAAAATGATTCGAATATTTTCAAGAATATTGAATTGAAAATTATCAAAGCGAAAATTATCACGATTTAGGGGTGCTTCAGAGCACTTAAAGTTTCGGGTTTTGGCCCTCAAAAATCACCAGAAGGGGGTACCAAAGGAAATTAGGAAAATCGAAATTTTAATTTTGACCACTTTTAAACATGGCTCATATTTTTATTGCCAACCTTTTTTCCAGACCGACCTGTACGGACTCAACCTGTTCAACCTTATCCACCCGGACGATCACAACTTGCTCAAACAACAGCTGATCCCGAGTAACCTGGGAAACCTGTTCGATGGATCCGTATCGGCTGGATCCTGCAGCAGCAGCAGATCCCCGGTATCGCCAGCAGCTTCAACTAGCGGTGCCAGCGCCGACGGTCGTTCAACAACGTCAGCAACCGGAACCGGAACTGCTAGCAATAATTCAAGTGCAACGGCATCGGACGCATCGGATTCCCATGCGCAGCGATCGCACGAAGAGGAAGAGGAAATCGATCGCAAACTGCGACAGGATCGGAGAAAGTTTAGCCTGAGGTAAAAAGATTTTAATTTTTATCTCTGAAAGGTGGAGAAGGCTAAATTTGGTTATGATTTTTTAGAATCGCTCGAGCTGGCCCCCGTTCGGAACCTACCGCGTACGAACTAGTCACCGTTGATGGTTGCTTCCGGCGGGCCGATGCGGCACCACGTGGTTCCAAGCAAAGTGGCCCCTCGGGACTGCAACTGTTGAGGAGGGCACGTGGCCGCGATGACGGAATTTCCCTACACAGTATAAATGGAAACGATATTGTAAGTCGGTGACCTTTACTGGAACGATAAGCCTAGTTTTTCCCCCTTAAAGATCGCAAACGATCATTAATTTTTGTTAAATTTATGCACAGGTCCTGGTGGCAATGGTGCAGGTCATGAAAGTGCCGACCATCTGTGATAGATTGATTGAGGCTTGCAAGTACGAGTACAAGACGAGGCATCTGATTGACGGCAGGATAGTGCAATGCGATCACAGGATATCGGTGGTGGCCGGATATTTGACGAACGAAGTGTCTGGGTTGTCCCCGTTCACGTTTATGCACAAGGACGACGTTCGATGGGTGATAGTAGCGTTGCGGCAAAGTGAGTATTGAGCACTCTTGGGATTCAGTAAAATCAGGATTTATTTCAGTAATTCAGGATTCAGGAAATCAGTAAATATCTATTCATTTTTTTTTTTTCTCAGTGTACGATTACCACCAGAAGGATGGTGAATCCTGCTATCGGTTAATGACCCGCACCGGGGATTTCATCTATCTGAAAACGACTGGTTACTTGGAGGTCGATGACACCACCAAGGTCGTGAAGTCCTTCGTCTGCATCAACCGGCTAGTGCCCGAAGATGAAGGTCGCCGTCTGGTGCGGGAAATGAAGCAAAAATACTCGGTGATGGTGAACCAACTGGAGTTACCGGACGAAAGCGACGAACCCGTTGTGGAAAACCCACAACAAATCGAGCGTGCCGTTATGAATCTTATTACGAACCTACATCCGAGCGAGGATGATCCCGTTCCGGTACCGGCCATATTGGAACCCTCTGGATCTGATCAGTTGGCAATTATTGCGCCAAAACCCAGCCAAGTCAAGTCGGCAATCGTTAAAAGTATAAACGTTATTGCCGTTGCATCGAAGAAGATGTCCGAGAACGGTAGTGAGTCACCTTACCGAGAAGAATCCACAAGTTCTGGGCCACCAATACCCATTACCCAAGACCATCGTCAAAGCAGCACCTCGGAAAGACCCTCGGTGCTGCAGAAAGTTGAAAGCAAAAGTTCAGCGTCGTCAGAGTGCCATAGAGTTCCGCCATTGCCCGGTTCCGATCACTACTTCACCCAACCCATCTCACCCTACAGTACAGCAAGCAGTTGCAGCAACTCGGTAATGTCACCGGCTTCTCAGCACGTTTTTCAACGGAACAGCAGGAGTCCATTCGGCGGTAGCATTCCGCCGATGTCTCCTCCGGCAACGGGTGGAACGATGATCTACACCAAGATCCACAGTGTGGACAGCAGCGGTGGTCAAACAACTACACGTACAACCAGCGTCCTAAAGCGGACTTATAGCAACAGCAGCATACCCAACAACAACGATGACAGTCATGGAGGCCATATTAGCGAGTACTTCGAGCTGAAGCGTTGCCGGCAGAGTGCAACCAACAACTTGAGTACCTGCCTGAGCGAACTGGTTAATCCGGCAACGAGTAAGTTTAGGCCCAGTTTCTCTTCAAAAACATGTGTTCAACCACTTCCTAAAATTTGCAGACCTCATCACCTCCCTACCGAATGCCTTTGAGGCCGTAGATCAGTCGCTGCTCAAGATGGAAAACAAAACGGCCATGATGAGGGATCAAGTGAGCGGCTACGAAAACCTGCAGCATTCGCAACTGCGGTTGAATAAGATTGTGGTAAGTTGAAAACATTGGAATACCTTTAATCCTACTCTGGACATTTTATAACTCTTCACATTTCGGGTGATCGAATACCGAATACTCAATTCAGGGCAATTCATTTACTAACGTGGTTTTCACACCACTCAGAAACCCGTTGTTCCCGTTGCCAAAGGGGGACCGCTTTACAGTCGCCAAAGTTGAGTCCCAGTATCACCAACGCAGGTTTCAGAGGTGGAATCCAGTTCATTTTGTTCGTCTGGTCCGTTTCTAGCGATGTGCCTGCGAGTTTACAACCGGCCCTACCGAATCGCTGCAGAACCTTTTTCAAGTTGCCATTCCCAAGAATAACCCCAAGAATTCACCTCCAGCAAATCCTTCAGTGATCCAGATAACTTCTCAAGAATCTTATCCCTACTATTTAGCAATCAAAGTGTCATCCAGGCACAGTATAAGGATGAGCCCCTGCTTTAAGAGTCGATACCATACAACGGGGCAAAACCAAGAATGACCCGGTTGTTTCAAGGCGTCTTTGCAACGACCTTCGGTTTACTGACGTTAGCATTTGGCAAATGTATGAAAAAGATAATATCTTCTGAATTATTATCTTTCAAAAATCAAACTCGTTCGTCAACGCAAAAAAAAGGTACGAAATCTCTCCATCTTGGCATCTAGTGCGAAATATTTCCAGTAGTAATATTATGGTCTTTGGGATCATCCTTTCGCAATCAATCGTCCTTTTCCCTCAATACTAATCCTTCACAGTGAACATCCTGCTAGAGAAGCTAGCCGCCTCAAGCTTGAAATTCTGGGAATGAGCAAAGTCCGTTGGTCTTACGCTGGAGAACACAAGACACACTCCGGGCAAGTACTGCTTTACTCTGGCATACACGAAAGAATAATCGTAGCCAAATTTAGAACACGGGTTAGAAACCTTACAATTTTCCAGTGTTATGTGCCAACTGACGTTTGCCGATTCGCAGGAGAAAGAGCAGTTTTACAGTCTATTGAACAGCGTGGTTGAGAGAATTCCGAAGGTTGACATTCAAATCCATTTGGGCAACTTGTTCCCATTATAAGTATTACCAACGCAGGTTTCAGAGGTGAAATCGAGTTCATTTGGTTTGTCAACATAGATATCTGGTCCGTTTCTAGCGATGTGCCTGCGAGTTTACAATACAATCGGCCTACCGAATCGCTGCCGAACCTTTTTCAAGTTGCCATTCCCAAGAATGTTTTCACCTCCAAATCCTTCAGTGATCCAGATAACTTCTCAAGAATCTTATCCCTACTTGCAATCAAAATGTCATACAGGTACAGCATTAGGGTGAATCTCTGCTAGCAGAGTGGATGCCATACAACGGAGCAAAATCAAGAATGACCCGGTTGTTTCAAGCCGTACAGGCTTCTTTGCAACTGAACGACTTTCGATTAACTGACGTTAGCATTTGGCAAATGTATGAAAAGGATAGTATCTTCTGAATTATCATCTTTGAAAAATCCAAATTGTTCGCCAACGCAAAAAAAAGGTCCGAAATCTCTCCATCTTGGCATCCAATGCGAAATATTTGCAGTAGTAATATCATGGTCTTTCGAATCGTTCTTTTGCAATCAATCGCCCTTTTCCCTCAATATTAATCCTTCACAGTGAACATCCTGCTAGAGAAGTTAGCCGCCTCAAGCTTGAAATTCTGGGACTGAGCAAAGTTCGTTGGTCTAACGCTGGAAAACAAAAGACACAGTCCGGGCAAGTACTGCTTTATTCTGGCATACACGGGTTAAAAACCTTACAATGCTCCAGTGTTATGCGCCAACTAACGTTCGCCGATTTGCAGGAGAAAGAGCAGGTTTTACAATCAATTGAACAGCGTGGTTGAGAAAATTCCGTAAGGTGACATTCAAATCCATTTTGGCGACTTCAGCGTAAAGATTGGCTCAGGACCTTGAGCGCATCATGGGGTGCCATGACCTAGGACAGTTGAGCCAAAACTTTTTGTTGAATTTTGTGGCAACTTCCCTCAACGACCAGCACATAAGGCCACTTGTTTATCCCGAGATGGCCGAACAAAAAATCAAATTTACCATATCGGCATCAGCCGAAAATGGAGAAGGAGCCTTCTTGACGTCCGCTACAAACGAAGCGTAGACATTGCATCTGACCATCACCTCGTCCTTGGCGAGATACGACTGAGAGTTGCACGTGTCCAACGGCGCGAGGAGAAAGGCGGGTGTCGATACGACGTCGACCTGTTGAAGAATCCAGAGGTGAAAAGGGCATACGTTTAACAGCTAGAGTCCCGAGCTTTGGAATTGCCAACAGACGGAACAGTCGAAGAACAGTGGTGTGGAATCAAGAATGCCTTTATCACCGCGAGCCATGGTGCTCTCGGTAAAGTTTGTGGAAGAAAAAGTGAATGAATGTCGGATGAAACGTGGAGGATGGACGATGATCGGAAAAAGGCGAAAGTCGGAATTGAGGAGCCATACCGGGTCAGCCAAAGCAGTCGCCCGCTTACGATATGCGGAGCTGGAAAAGGCAGTTGAACCAGCTTGTAGACGGGACAAGAGAGCCTGGACAAACTCCCTAGCCGAAAAGGGAGAAAGAGTCATCGCCAATGGAGATATCCGATTAATTTATGACATTTCTCGCCGCCCTAGTGGTACAAGAACTAATGCGAGAATGCCGCTGAAAGACCGAGCAGGTCAGCTGTTGACAGATCGAACAGATCAGCTCAAGCGTTGGACTGAGCACTTCGAAGAACTCTTCCGAGTCACGAATAGCGATGGCCAACAGAACCCGCAGCTCGAAGCGCCAACAGTAAATCGCATAAATGGCGTCAACTCGGAAGCGCCCTCGCTGGCTAAAATAGAAGCGGCAATCAAAGACATGAAATCCAACAAAGCGCCTGGAATCGATTGCATCCCTGCTAAAATGCTGAAAGCCGACCCTGCCTTGTCAGTACAAATGTTGCACCGTCTTTTCGCCTACATTTAGGATACTGCAACATTCTAGGCCGACTAAATACAGGGTATCCTCGTAAAGGTCCCGAAGAAAAGAGACTTGACATAATGACAACCTTCAAAGTACTCTGCAAAGTTATCCTGAACAGGTTTCAGGAGAAAATCGACGCTACACTCCGACGGCAACAAGCTGGATTCCGATCCGGACGATCATGTGTGGACCACATCACAACGCTACGAATCTTACTGGAACAAATCAACGAATTCCAGGACTCTCTTCAGCTGGTGTTCGTTGATATCGAAAAAGCATTCGACCGACTTATCCATGAAAACATCTGGGCGGCACTAAGGCGACGAGGAGTCCCAGAGAAACTAGTCCATCTCAGCGAAGCACAGTACGAGGCATTTTCACGATGGTGTTTTATCCGATCCGATCCCGGTAACTGCTGGAGTGAGACAGGGATGTATCTTATCGCCGCTACTTTTTCTAATCGTAATGGATGAGATTCTGACTGGATCGATCGACTGTGCGCCGAACCGAGGATTGCCGTGGAATCCTTCAATATTGGAGTAACTGAACGACCTTGACCTGGCTGACGATATTATTTTGCTCGCCCAAACTCAACCGGATATGCTGAGCAAACTCTACGACCTCACCGAAAGCTCCAAGGCAGCAGGTCTCAAAGTCAATGTCGGAAAGACCAAGATGATCGAGATCAACACAGGAAATCCCTCCAGTTTCAAGGTAGCTGGGCAAAAAGTTGAGAAAGTGAAGTGCTTACCGTATCTTGGTAGCCAGATTATGCCTGATATTGGTACCAAGAAAGACATCGAAACCCAGATCAGAAAAGCTCGATTTGCATTTGCGAGTCTTCGGAACATCTGGCGCTCACGTCAAATATCTCTACGAACGAAATCTTTAACTCAAACGCCAAATCCGCACGGCTGCGAACTTGGTGCACATATGCGGTAACGACGCGAAAACTGCAAGTATTT